>NC_051321.1:88448094-88588689 GCF_015220235.1 Choloepus didactylus | reverse complement strand
ATAAAAGCCGATCCATTCTGTTTTGCATTCTGACAGCATTAGCAAATTAGAACAAGGGGCAATGTAAGAAGATGCTATTACAACACAGTCTTAAGTAAAAATTTTAGAGACAAGATATGTGGCTTCTGGACAACCATCAGATCAAGTTTTCTGACTGCCTTGTTCTAGGACTGTGGCCACCAAAAGGAGCCAAGTGGCCTCAGGTTTCCAAAGAAACAAAAAAGCGACCTACGGAAAATGCTTTGTGGGAGGAAAAACTATGTATCAATTAAAAAATGAACCCTGCATATTATTTCAAGGAAATGCTTCCATACAATGTTACATAATTTTAAGTGAAAAGGACCCTCAGACACACATGCAAATTTAAAACAAAACAAAAAATCTGGAACAAATTCTACCTAAATGTATTATGATGGCAAAGTTATGGATAATGTAATCTTCTGTAATAAATTGCTTTTTCATGAAAAACAGGAAAACAACAGACTTACCCCTGATTATCTATATCCTCTGACCCTAATGGTTTAGAATCAGAAAAAAGTGTCACTCTGCTGGAAGCCATCTTGGCATCAATAGTGGAACGGGTGGAAATGAGACTCTGGACCAGTTCGTGGGTAGGCCTCACCTCCTCCTGCCAAGGGAACCGAAAGAAACGTGAGGAAAGCACGAGGATTCTGAAGAGACACACATTGGTTTCACGAGGATTCTGAAGAGACACACATTGGTTTCAGTTTCCCCAAACTATCCTAAAAATAATTCCTGACAGCCTTTCTTACTTCCTCAACAACAACAAACAGAAAATTCTTACAACAAAGTCGGAAACTGATCACCACATTCATTCACTCAACTCTTCCAAAGTTCATGGAGTATATATACTAACTTCCAAACTAGGAAAAGCTAGATCCCAATGCTACAGCAAGAGAATCATTAGTCCAATAAAATTCCATTCCAGAACAGTCAAAAAAATGAAGTCAGTAGCCCATTTTATAAAATTAGCTACTCTTTGAACCAAAAACTTCACTTCAAGACATTTACAGTGTAGAAAGTTCTTCGGAGTTAGCACATCTGAGCGAGCGAGGGTACAGGGAACTGGGAGGGAGTACACAGCCCTCAAGGGGCTGCTTCAGCAAGTGTGGTTAGTCTATGAAATGAAATAATATACAGCAGTCAAAAGGACTGAAGCAGTTCTACAAACATGAACAGGAGACAATGGGATCACAAAAAGAAGTGCAAAAGCATTTATAGGATGTCATATTATACAAGTATTTCTTCTCTCACATGTATGTATGTGTATATATACACTTAGAAAAAAAAAAGACCAAAGAGAGCTAGAAAAGATCGCAATGACTGGTTTTGTATATAGAGATTGGAAGCACAGTACTGACCAGCTCATAGTAGTCAGGCTTGGAGACCTGGGATCATTGTGTGAGCTTGGCAGGAGGGCATGACTTTATATTTCTGCTTGGTACAGTTAAGTATTCTTTAATTATTTCCAATATGCATGATGGTGTTTGTAATAAGCGTAAATAAAGATAAAAAGCTTGAATAGATTAAGAGCTGAACACATTGCTTTCTGTGATTTAAAAAAAACAAACAAGGATTCAGAACAAGGAGAGTCAGAACAAAGATTCCCCTCTCACCGATTCCTGAAAACCATGGCTGCCACCAAGGTCAACATAGACAGCATCTTTGTCATACAACACACCACCAACTCCAGAGAGGGGCGCATAAACCAACTTTTCTTTCTCATTTAAGCAGCGCTTCTTTTGTTGTTCAGGCAGAGCACAGGGGTCTGGGAGAAAACTGACATCGCTCACAGCAAAATCTCCTACACCTAAAGACAGAACACATGAAAAGAGAGAACTGTTGGTAGAAGAGTCCTATGGCCCGAAGGCTGAAAACACTATACTAAAAAAGGGTAGTATTCAACACTGGGACTATGTCTCCAAATGACACAAAAACCAGAATAGAGGGGATCTGGTCAACCCAACACTATTGTGAGTTTATGCAAAGCGAATCACCAGCAATATTGTTCTATTCTGTTTGACCTGCAGATTCCTCAGTATTCCTGAGAAATGAAGCTATCCCATAGGATACCTGGCATGTGAATATGGCTTTTATTTTTCAAGTGTGCTCCTCTTAAATAACCATAAAGAGACACCTTTCGGTCACATTTGATATTTGTTCGAATATCTTCTGGGTTTGTCAAATCTTCCATCCTAGAAAAATAAAACTCAATTATACTGCAGAAATAAATGTCAAAAATTGTACCTTCTTTTCTAGGTCAACAACTCAAGGCATCTACTCATTCACTAAGCATGCTGTGCAGCAGCACATGACTGCACTTCTCCTATGGTACAGATGATATACACTCCGTAAGTAAGAAACAGAAATGAGAAATGGTTTCTACCTGGGGTAGGGGGAAGAGCAGAGAACATATGCAGAAAAACCTTTATAGAGGAGGGTTAATCTTTGATCTGGATTTTTAAAGTGGCTTCGTTTGGAAGGAAACTGCAAGGCCCATTTGAGTAACCAACACACATGGTACCATTGAAAACAGGCTGAAAAAGTGGGAGGGGGCCAGATCCTATAGGCTTTTCATAAATGCTTCAAAGTTGTCACATTTTTCATATTTAGTTTACTCCTGAAGGCAAAGCATCTTTAAATGACAACACAAGAAAAGTAAATATTTTCCATCAACTACATTTCTCCCCACACTAATCCAAAAGGCACAAAATAAACTGACTGATTTTTTTTTCCTGACCCTTTCTAGCTTTCAAATATATGGGTCAGGAAGAAAAAGTTTATATTCACTTTTTACCTGTCTGCCAAGATATAAGGGTGAGAGGTTTGCCATGTTAGAGGCCTAAACTTCATAACTGTAATGAAACGGCCGAGATTATGAATTTCTTGGTTTTGATATTCTCCATGTACCATTCCAGAAAGGTAGAATAGCTTTGCACCCTAAACATTAAAAAAAAAAAAAAAAAAAGGTTGATTTTCAATTAAATTCTTGTCAATATCGCACCAAAATAAAGGCCCTAAATTAGAAACAATCCTAAGTAAGGGAGACTCCCAGCAAGGCCACCATCCCAATGCTTCTTATCTGGTTTCTTTTAAGAGTCATCCTGTCAGGACCTCTTAGGGGTAGAATTGCAAATAAGTTTAGTTTCAAGATCGATCTCTTGGCATCTGTCTGGAATAATGCACAGAGAAGAGCACTGAGGCTCCTGAACAAAGACTTCTGTGACTGACTGGAGGGGTAGGAGTAGTGGGAGTATGTGTGCACTATGGTTCCTGATCCTATAACCTGGAAACTTCAGGGGAACTCTGCTAAGACATGAACCCAAAACGCTTAGAACCAGATATTGCCTGGTGCAGGGGGGCGAAGAGACAGATAACACACATCAAAAGCTCAGAATTAAGCCCATCTCAATGAAAATGTCCCAGGGACTGTGAAAAGTTTTATAAAGGAAACTGAGGAGCTGGATCTTGTAGAAAAGATCCAGAGTATCTTCTCCATATTCTGTCTACTTAAAAAGGATTAAAGTATTAGTATTCAATTATTTCTCTTCCTACCGGATAGACTTCAGTCCAGAACCTGTGTTTTAATCGCTTCTTTGTCTTCTTCAGCTGTTTATTATACTTGAAGGAGTCTAGGTGGGTGAGAACTCCCATAATTTTAGGAAAGCCATGTACTTGGCAGATGTTTAGAAACTCAAATGTTTCCATTTCAAACCCAAAGCTGGCATCTATAAGCATCAGAACCTAAAAAGCAGAACACACACTTTCTCAAGAAAGCTACCAAAGGATAGTAGTTACGATGAATGCTAACACATATGAAAATATAAAAATATAAACAGATAAGACCAATTTTTAAAAATTTTTCGACTCTTTAAACATTCAAAATTATTTCAGAATTGATTTCTGGAGACTTGTGGATTTTAAGATATTAAAAATATCTCTGCTTTTTTTTAAATCTTCATTTTATTGAGATATATTCACATACCACGCAGACATACAAAACAAATCGTACATTCGATTGTTCACAGTACCATTACATAGTTGTACATTCATCACCTAAATCAATCCCTGGCACCTTCATTAGCACACACACAAAAATAACAAGAATAATAAAGTGAAAAAGAGAAATTCAAGTAAAAAACAACAGTGGGTACCTTTGTCTGTTTGTTTGTTTCCTCCTCCTATTTTTCTACTCATCCATCCATAAATTAGACAAAGGGGAGTGTGGTCCTTATGGCTTTCCCAATCCCATTGTAACCCCTCATAAGCTACATTTTTATACAACTGTCTTCGAGATTCATGGGTTCTGGGTTGTAGTTTGATAGTTTCAGGTGTCTACCACCAGCTACCCCAATTCTTTAGAACCTAAAAAGGGTTGTCTAAATTGTGCATAAGAGTGCCCACCAGAGTGACCTCTCGGCTCCTTTTGGAATCTCTCTGCCACTGAAGCTTATTTCATTTCCTTTCACATCCCCCTTTTGGTCAAGAAGATGTTCTCCATCCCATGATGCCGGGTCTACATTCCTCCCCATGTATGACAAAAGACTGATACCTTGCATATATAAAGAAATCCTACAACTCAATGACAATAGCACAGACAGCCCAATTATAAAATGGGTAAAAGATATGAAAAGACAGTTCTCTGAAGAGGAAATACAAATGGCCAAGAAACACATGAAAAAATGTTCAGCTTCACTAGCTATTAGAGAGATGCAAATTAAGACCACAATGAGATACCATCTAACACCGATTAGAATGGCTGCCATTAAACAAACAGGAAACTACAAATGCTGGAGGGGATGTGCAGAAATCGGAACTCTTATTCATTGCTGGTGGGACTGTATAATGGTTCAGCCACTCTGGAAGTCAGTCTGGCAGTTCCTTAGAAAACTAGATATAGAGTTACCATTCGATCCAGCGATTGCACTTCTCGGTATATACCCGGAAGATCGGAAAGCAGTGACACGAACAGATATCTGCACGCTAATGTTCATAGGAGCATTATTCACAATTGAGAGATGGAAACAACCCAAATGTTCTTCAACAGACGAGTGGATAAATAAAATGTGGTATATACACATGATGGAATACTACACGGCAGTAAGAAGGAACGATATTGTGAAACATATGACAACATGGATGAACCTTGAAGACATAATGCTGAGCGAAGTAAGTCAGGCACAAAAAGAGAAATATTATATGCTACCACTAATGTGAACTTTAAAAATGTAAAACAAATGGTTTATAATGTAGAATGTAGGGGAACTAGAAATAGAGAGCAATTAAGGAAGGGGGAACAATAATCCAAGAAGAACAGATAAGCTATTTAACGTTCTGGGCATGCCCAGGAATATGGTCTGTTAATTTCTGATGGGTATAGCAGGAACAAGTTCACAGAAATGTTGCTATATTAGGTTACTTTCTTGGGGTAGAGTAGGAACATGTTGGAAGTAAAGCAGTTATCTTAGGTTAGTTGTCTTTTTCTTACTCCCTTGTTATCGTCTCTTTGAAATGTTCTTTTATTGTATGTTTTTTTTTAATTTTTTTTATTTTTCATACAGTTGATTAAAAAAAAAAAAAGTTAAAAAAAAAAAAACAAGGAAAACAATATGTAGAGCCCCCTTGAGGAGCCTGTGGAGAATGCAGGGGTATTGGCCTACCCCACCTCGATGGTTGCTAACATGACCACAGACATAGGGGACTGGTGGTTTGATGGGTTGAGCCCTCTACCACAGGATTTACCCTTGGGAAGATGGTTGCTGCAAAGGAGAGGCTAGGCCTCCCTATAATTGTGCCTAAGAGCCTCCTCCCGAATGCCTCTTTGTTGCTCAGATTTGGCCCTCTCTCTCTAGCTAAGCCAGCTTTAAAGGTGAAATCACTGCCCTCCCCACTACGTGGGATCAGACACCCAGGCAACATGGAATATGACTCCCAGGGAGGAATGTAGACCCAGCATCGTCGGACGGAGAACATCTTCTTGACCAAAAGAGGGATGTGAAAGGAAATGAAATAAGCTTCAGTGGCAGAGAGATTCCAAAAGGAGCCGAGAGGTCACTCCGGTGGGCACTCTTATGCACAATTTAGACAACCCTTTTTAGGTTCTAAAGAATTGGGGTAGCTGGTGGTAGATACCTGAAACTATCAAACTACAACCCAGAACCCATGAATCTCGAAGACAGTTGTATAAAAATGTAGCTTATGAGGGGTTACAATGGGATTGGGAAAGCCATAAAGACCACACTCCCCTTCGTCTAGTTTATGGATGGATGAGTAGAAAAATAGGGGAAGGAAACAAACAAACAGACAGACAAAGGTACCCACTGTTCTTTTTTACTTGAATTGCTCTTTTTCACTTTATTATTCTTGTTATTTTTGTGTGTGTGCTAATGAAGGTGTCCGGGACTGATTTAGGTGATGAATGTACAACTATGTAATGGTACTGTGAACAATCAAATGTACGATTTGTTTTGTATGTCTGCGTGGTATGTGAATATATTTCAATAAAATGAAGATTTAAACTCCCCAATTAAAAGATACAGATTCGTAGAATGGATTAAAAAAAATGAACCATCAATATGTTGCATACAAGAGACACATCTTAGACACAGGGACACAAAGAAATTGAAAGTGAAAGGATGGAAAAAATACTTCTGCTCTTTTCTTTCTGCAGCTAACTAAATATAAGAAAAAGCAGAAACAGAAAAACCCATCTTTGATTACAAACGTGAATATCCATAATCCCAAACCACAAAATATATGGATGGCTACCAACTGCTGTGGAAGTCAGATACCAGAAACACAGCTACCTCTGCAGACCACAGGCCAAGCTGACAGAACAGAGCTCACCAACAAAGCTACAAGTGGAGTTGAAGCAGGGCAAGCTGGCTATGGGAATATCCCTAGGACCCATTGGACACCATGGAGTGTCAAGGGGCCATATGAAGAAACAGCATAAGTTCTCTGTAACGAGCAAGAAGCTGTTGGGAGGATGGAGTCAAATAGGCAGCAAGCAATCCCTTAGCTGCCAAACTTTGTCAACTAAACATAAGTGACACCTAGATTACTCCCCCAATGCACCCACATGTAAACACACACATGCATCCATGTATTTTGTGGGCCTCTGCTGTGACTTAGAAGGCTTCTTGACAGCCCAGAGCAGAGTAATCAACATAAACCCAGTTAAACAAATAAATGATGGTGCATCCATACAGGAGAGTACTATGCAACTGTTAAAAAGAATGAAATGACCCTAAAAGGAGTTATAAGTAACGATAATATACCTGCAAGATATATTCAGTGAAAAAAGCAAGGCACATAACCATGTATATAATAAACTACCATTCAGGTTTTCAAGTAAACAAAAGGGGTACATGTGTTTCTATATATGTATCTGGAAGGAACTACTCTGAGAACTGAGACCAAGGTCAGAGCTGGAAAGGAGAGATTTGCATTGTGTGTGCAATATGTGTATACTTTTAAAATTAGGAACTTGGTAAATTTTACATAAAAGAGAAAGCAATGACTATTATATGCTGAACTATTTTTAATCACTCCAAATACTTATATACACAAGGTTTAATAAGTTTATACTATTTTATATTGGTAACAACACACTTATTTTTATCAATGGTAGCATTACATGATTCAAAATTTGGATGATATTAAATATCCTTTGATATTTAAATGCCACAGCTGTAACATATTTATATAAATTACTTTTTATTTTGTATTTTAGGATACTTCCTGGGCCAAAGGATAAAACAGCTGTCCAGAAAGAGTCACTCCACACTTTCTAATCAAAATGGTTTAATTTTGTTTTTTCTTTATGGTTTTATTTGACTTTATTTTTGCTAGTTTAAAAGTAATACGGGAATATTAAAGAACTGAATATTACTGTTACTGTAAATGCAGTCTAGGCTGCACATTTCCATATGCTGAACACTGTGGATTTTCTATTTACAAATTCTCCCCACTGCTCAAGGGCAATTCATATACTTACCTTATTATAATCATTAAAAACAGAGGTTCAGGCACCATCAAGGGCAGGGCTCAAATCCACAGACAAGTTACTTAACTGCTCAAAGTCTCAATTTCATCATTTATAAATACCTTCAAGGCTTACTGGAGAATTAAATGAGCTATATTTGTACAAAGCTATTGACATAGTGCCAAGTAAGGGTCCAAGAAATGGTACTTACTATTACATACTTGTAAACATTATACATTTATATGAATATGACAATGAGCTTTTATTGGTTATGTTCATTAAAGGTTTTCTCCATCCTGTGGTTTGTAGCTTTTAGGTCTTAGAATACATTTCACCGTGCACATTCCATTTATTAGTAGTAGTATCAATCCAAACACATCTGTTATATCCCCAATATCCTTGCCATTCCTTTAATAATCCTAACTTTTTCTTCCCTTCAATATGGGATAAACAAACTATCACACTGCTATAAAGTTTCCATCAGAAACCCAGGCTGCCCCTCCTGACTTACCAAGTCTGCTACTTTAGCCAGATCAATCATCATATTAATATCACACCCACATTCAATAATGGTCAATCTACGCTTTTTACCTGTAAGTAAAGACATGAAAACTTTACTTTTAAAAACTCTTGAAAAACTTTACCCATTAATGCTATCATTTTTTAATTGCATTCACCAAACTGCTTTAAACATTTACAGGAATCTGCCAAAAGTACATTTTTACATGAGAAAACTGCTAAAATAAAATAAATTCTATCTTGGTTTTCTTGTTGTGTTTTCTCTTCAATTTAAAAAGAATATCAAGTCTACCCAGACGAATGAAACTGCTCAAACAGGTAAAATCACAACTGGAATGGGCAGGCAAGTAGGCTTCATGACAACTGGGATCCTGCTATCCAGGAGCGAACCAATGTTTCCATCTCTGCCAGAGATTCAACGTTCTCACAACAGCTAAAGACTTCCTCAAACATAATGCAAACATAGTGTCTAAGGAACAATAATTATTTCTTAATTAACATAAAAAGGATAAAAGGTCAAGATGATCAGGAATACCATACAGATAAAGAAAAGCCTTAATCCGACTGTATTATTAACTGTAACAAGAGATTTCAGATTATATCACTGCCAATTCGGGAATCTGTTTTATCCTCCCTCAAACTTAGAAAGATCGCCATCTCCCAGAGCAGACAAGTTCTCTCATGAAAAAAGAGAGAAAAGCCCCCTCTCACTTCCACAAGCATGTGGCTTCCTAAGGGCAACTACGGGGGCCTGGTGCTTGGAATGTGCTTACTGTCTGTTACATGAACGTGGTCACAGCATCCAAGTTGGCCTGTGTAGGCCTGCTAAGCCTTCCAGAACAGCATGCTTGGCAGATCCACAGAGTGGTCAGAATAAGGTATACAGCTACATCACTACTACCTCTAGGAACCTATCCCCTTCCAAAGCTACATTGACTTAGTAAAACTATGACAAATAATATGATATAACAACATTACCTTAACATTTGCCAGTCAAGACAACAACAGACATGCATGTCCCTTAGCTGACACCGCCTGCCATGTCAGCTCTGTGGCAGCACCCCTACCTGACACGATCGTTACAGGCCCTCTGATCTCAGTCAGTTTCTGCCTGGTGAAGTTCCGGATGAGGCACTGTATCAAAGTGCTCTTTCCTACTTTTGGAGGCCCCATCACCACCACCACTATTGGTGGAGGCTCTAGTGGAGTTCGATCAACCACCGGAATGTGATGCTTTTTTGTCTTCAAATCTTGAGTCCTATTTGCAAATTTTAAAAAGAAGGAAATTTTAAGAGAGAAATGCAAAATTTATTTCAAAAAGGCATCTACCTTATAAGTATAGATTTTAAAAAGAACAGAGCAGACATCACATGGATGCAATTAACATCAGTCACTAGTGAACTTCTGGCCCCAATCTAAATAACTGCTTCTCAATCACAATGTAACAGGTTAACTTCAATGGCAGAAAGCGCTGAAAAGTGCAAGCACCTTAAAATGTTGTAGTATGTTTAAAGGAAAACACTGAGGTAGTGTATCATAATGGGGGAAAGAGAACAGGTTTGAAGTTAAAATTTGTCTCTCCTACTTACTGGTTGTATAATTTTAAGTAATTTGCTCCCTTAGCCTCAGTTTTTTTAATCCATAAAATGAGAAAACAATAATTCCTACACCCTTAAGGCTGTTGGGAGGATTTAATTCAATAATGTTTAAACTTACTACACGGCATAAAGTAAGGGCTTGCATTTATAAATAAGCTATTTAAGACTACATATTACAATGTTATGAAATATATCCAGAAAGAAACAAGCACATCTATCACAGAAATTGTTTAAAGTTTAGGAACAAACTCTAAAAGAAAAACTTTAAGCATTTGTCTCGGGCTAAAAAAAAAGCCAATCAGTATGCAGATGCTGGAGGCAAGGTGGTTCCACAGGAAAAGCTTCTCACAGAATGCATACATCTCCACGACCTTCAGAGCTGGATTAGACAACTTCTAATTCCAATGGTCTATGAACTCATGAATCTGAAGGTCATCGATGAGAGGCTCCTGCTGTTTAAAAAGGATTAAACCAGAAAAACCACCAGACTCTAGATGATCATACCTATGGAAGGATCGAGCCATCCGCACAGCAGACTGAACTGCAAAAGCTTTGGGGTTTCTCTTCCGAGCATCTTCCTCATCACCAAGCTGGAGATCCTGCAGATGCCGTTTCTTTTTCTTTTCAGCTTTTGGTCCACTGTTTTTCTTTCTGTGTTTCTTCTGGTCCTTAGTCTCCATAGTGGCTTTTTATCAATTCACAAATAGCTCTAACGACATCAAATGAGGCAGGTGTGGGGGAAGCATTTTACAATCCAGGTAACACCCAGAGAGAGGCAGAAAATTTCATGTACTGATTTCTAAAAGTTTACGCATTTGTTTACCCAACACGGGTAGAAACTGCTTAATATCATCTCTGATTTCACTTCTGTTAGGCTAACCTCTACTTTTTATGCTTAAGTTACTTTTTATTCAATTCAGTGTCTAGATTAATACTGCCAGTTTCTGTGATGATGGAAATATTCTGTATCTATAGCCACTAGCTACATGAGGCTACTAAGAACTTAATATGTAGCTATCAAAGCTGAGAAACTGAATTTTTAATTCAACTACATTCTAAATTTAAATTTCCACATGTAGCTACCATATTGGACAGCACAGGCCTAGGTAACAAGTGGATTGATGAGATGGTTTCCTAACTTAAACTATTAAAATCTTTGTTTCAATTTTCAAAAAATTTAACAACTCTCCAACATGATAATATTAATTTT
Organism: Choloepus didactylus; assembly: GCF_015220235.1. Taxonomy (NCBI): domain Eukaryota; kingdom Metazoa; phylum Chordata; class Mammalia; order Pilosa; family Megalonychidae; genus Choloepus; species Choloepus didactylus. The sequence goes on along the minus strand of NC_051321.1, from coordinate 88,577,354 downwards.
AGTACTTTCGTTCTGTAAAATCTTTAAATTACACTAGCCACCTACATGCATCTACAGCACCGGTCCCTGACTAGTGAAGGAAATGCAAACTAATCCCTTCCACGTCATATATTAAGGGCTATATCGGCTGAACAATAGGAGCAGTCAGAAGCTTCCCACAGACATAAGCACAGAGGAAATAAGAGTTCTTATATACCAGGATAATGTCAAGGAAAACTGCTCCTGGGGGGAGAAGACCTGGGTTCCAAGAGCGCTTTATTCTAGCTATGTGATTTGGGGAGAGAATTTTGGTTTTAAACTTCCAGTGATGCCTTTCTCTTCATTTTTACGAGTGGGAAAAAGCACAATTTGGAGTCCACAGATCTGGCTCAGGTCTAACGTCACCAGTTTGGATTACCCTGTCATGAGAAGAAAGCTCCCAGCCACCGTCCCTCCCAAGGACCCCGGAACACTTCTTTGGCAGGTAGAAATGGGAGTATGTCTGTCCCAGCGCCATGAGACGCTCCTTGGGGAAAAACCGTCCGAAAGGACCGAAAGAGGACCTTACCACGCGCACGACTCGCCGATCCTCCCTCGGGATCCCGCCGTCGTCTGCCTCAGCCCGCAGCCCGGTACCGTGTTCAGAACTGCTACCCCTGAGCCTCGCTTGGACACCGCCGGAAACGGAAATGCGCCCACACACGGACTCTACACTCCGACGGGAAACAAGAAGGCCGAAGAAAGAGCCCGGCGGACGGACGACTTTCAGGGCAAAGCCGGGAGGAAGACTGGTGATTGGCAGAGGGCGGGCGCAAAGCCCCGCTCCACTCTGCGCGTGCGCGCGCGTTCCCTGCAGCGGCGTGGATCTGGCAGTGGAACCCGCAGTGGACTGGGGCTCCTCTCTCCCCGGAGTCTCCTGCGGGTCCCTCCGGAGAGCCCCAGGCAGCGCGTCCTCGGCTGGGAGTCGGGAAACCGCCCTGTCCGAGCCAGCTGCGTCAGCCGTGGGGCCGGCCCCAGGACCGCTCGCTCATCCTCCGAGGTAACTGCGACCCAGGGGGTCTCGGGCTCCCTGCGTTCTGACGCCCTCTTTTGCTGGGACCAGCGCCAGGGCGGGGACGGACTCCCACCCAACCTGGAATGCCTCGGCTTCTCTGTTCCTTGAGGGTGCGGGTGTCCGCGAGCACGGGTCTGCCTTCCCAGGACTCTGCCCATGCCCGGGGGAGGGGGTGTCCCTGGTAGGTTGGAGCGTTCTCTGGCCTGTGAAGACAGTTACGTTTTCGGAGGGTGAGGATGCATCCTTCCGTTGTCACGGAGGTTTTCTTGTTGTTCTAGTTTGCTAATGCTGCGGAATGCAAAACACCAGAGATGGACTGGCTTTTATAAAAAGGGGGTTTATTTGGCTATACAGTTACAGTCTTAAGGCCATAAAGTGTCCAAGGTAAGTCATCAACAATTGGGTACCTTCACCGGAGGATGGCCAATGGTGTCTGGAAAACCTCTGTTAGCTGGGAAGGCACGTGGCTGGCATCTGCTCCAAAGTTCTGGTTTCAAAATGGCTTTCTCCCAGGATGTTCCTCTCTAGCAAGCTTGCTCCTCTTCAAAACGTTACTCACAGCTGCACTGAGTTCCTTCTGTTATGTCAGTTCATTTATATGGCTCCAGTGATCAACTTAGACCCACCCTGAATGGGTGGAGCAACACCTCCATGGAAATTATCCAGTCAGGGTCATCACCCACAGTTGGGTGGGGCGCATTCCAAAGAAGCACTCAAAGAAATCTAATCAACACTGACAACATCTGCCCACACAAGATTACATCAAAGAATATGGCTTTTTCTGGGGGACATAATACATTCAAACCGGCACACTTGTCAATAAGGTACACCGAGGCTCAGTTGTTCTGCCCCACAAAACTAGCCCCACTGGGACTTAATTGTGCTTTTTCCCAGCAATACACAGGTATTCACTCTGCGTTCACCATACATTAAGTGCTGTGCTGTGGAAGTTAGCCTACATAGCACATACTTCCCTGATCTATGAAGCTCTTATAATTTTATAACTCCCCCCAACACTATCCCTGTCTTACTTGGAGGTTTCCATATATAGGTAGATCATTCTTCTAATGTCGTCACCAACCCCCATCCCCTTGTCCTCTGCCTTACCTCATCAATGGGGCCCAATAATAATTCTCTGTCTGCCTGGTCCATTCAATCTCCCTTTCTTCTTTCTTCCAAATTAGTTGCAACATCCCTAGTCCTTGTCAGGACCAAGACCCTTATCCTCTGCAGGTCAGGAATGGCAAGATGATTGTGTTTTTCTGTTCTATTTTGTTAATAAGTTAGATCACATTGATGTATTTTCAAAGGTTCAGGCAAACTTGCATTACTCTAATTATGTCAGGATGTACTAGCCCTTTTACACACTGTTGAGAGTGATTTGCTAAAACTTCTTAAAAAATTTTTGATCTCCTTCATGAGAGTCATTGAAATTTAGTATTCTTTTCTTTTGTGTCTTCAGTTTTGGTATCGCAATGATGCTGGCCTCCAAGAATGAGTTTTAAAGTGTACCTTCCCCTTAATTGTTCTGTAAGAGTTTATGTATAACTGATAATATTTATTCCTTAAATATTTGGGATAATTCACAAATGATGTCATCTGGCCTGGAGTTTCTTTTAACCTGGAAAGGTTAAAATTGATTTAATAGGTATAAGAATATTCTGGTTATCTCTTCAATTCAGTAAAGTTTAGTATTTGTGTCTTTCAAGGAACTGGGCCATTTCATCTAAGTTGTCAAATTTATTGGTTTAAAGTTTTTCATAATGTCCACTTATCTTCCTTTTACTATCTATAGAAGCTGTAGCACTGCTATCTCTCTCTTATTAATATTAATAATTTGTGTCTTTACTCTTTCTTCCTAGAGGTTTGTGAATTTTATTGATTTTTCTGAGTCAGTTCTTTGACCCACTAATTTTCTCTATTGCTTTTCTTTTATTCTATTTCATTGTTATCCACTCCTTTCTTTTTTAAAAATTATCTTCTAATTACGTTGGGTTTATTTTTCTTTTTTTTTCAACGGTGGAGGAAAAGATCATTGATTTGAGACTTTTTTTAACTCTTTATTTTGAAATAACTTCAAACTTACAGGAAAGTTACAAAGATAATACAAAAACAATACATAAAACTCCAACTTACCCCCTCACCAAGATACCAGATTTAACAACTTTTAGCATTTTGTAACATTTATTATATCTATCTAGTATCTATCTGTTTATCATCTATCCATCTATATTTAAACATTTTAAAGTAGGTTGCATACATCATCCTCCTCAAACACAACACTTCAGTTACTTTTCCTGAGAACAAGGAAACTCACTATGTAACCAGCTATGTACAGCTATCAAGTTAAAGAAATTTAACATTGATATAAAGCATACAGCCCATGTTCCAATTTTTTCATTGTCACAATAATGTCCTTTATTCCTTTATTTTAGTAATGTATATTGAACCTAAAATTTCTCCCTTTAACCATATTCAGATATATAATTCAGCGGTGTTAATTACATTCACAATTTTGTGCTGCTATCACCATTATCTATTACTAAAACTTTTTCATCAACCCCAACAGAAATTCAGTACCAACTGAGCTTTATCTTCTCATTCCATAACCCTTCCCAGCCCCTGATAACCTGAATTCTAGTATCTGTCTCTATGAATTTGTTTATTAAAATTATTTCATGTCAGCAAATGAGCTTTTTCTTATGTTCTAATGTGGGCATTTAGGGCTATAAATTTTTCCCTAATTGCTGCTTTTGTGGAATACCACAAATTTTGAAATGCTGGGTTCTCATTTTCATCTGGTTCAAAATACTTTCTCATTTAAATTCAATTTATTTCTTGACCAACGGTGTATTAATTTCTTGTTACTACTTGTAATAAAAAATCACCAGAAACTTGATAGCTTAAAACAACACAATTCTATAATTTTACAATAATATAGGGTAGAAATATGGCATTGGATCACTGGGCTAAAACAGGTGTTTGCAGGACTGCATCCCTTGCTGGAGGTTCTAGGGGAGAATCTGTTTCCTTGCCTTTTTCAGCTTCACCAGGCTGCTTGTCTTGCTTTATTCATGGCCCTTTCTTTTCCTCTATCTTCAAATCCAGCAACGCTGAATCTCTCTGAACATTTTTCTGTAGTGACATTTCTGACTCTTCTGCCTCTCTTATGCTTTTTAAAAAAAGTTTATGTGTCATGCTGTTGATGGATATTTAGGCTGTTTCCAGTTTGGGACTATTACAATGCTGCTGCTATGAACATCCTTGTATTTTTTTTTTTTTTTTGGTGAAAAAAATGTATACATTTTGTTTGGACAAATGGAATTGCTGGGAATGTGTATGATTATGTTCAGCTTTAGTAAATAGTGCCAAACTTCCAAAGCAGTTGTACAAATTTACTCTCCCTTCAGTATTGAATTGAGTTCTTTTTGCTTCACATCCCAGCCAACACTTAATGTTGTCAGCCTCTTTAATTTTGCCATTCTGATGGCTGTGTTGTGGTACAATATTGCATTTTATTTGTCATCTACCTGATGATTAATTTCTGTTCATTAATTAATAAAGAATAGGAAGTTTTGGGATAGGTAGAGTGGGCAAGGGTATTCTAGGTAGTTGGAATAGCATGTTAGATGGCTTCTGGAAATGTTTTAATTGAGTTTTCTTTTAAAGGATTAGGTCATTAAAAGCAAATAAAATATGGACATAAATGAAACAAAGCCAAGGGTAAATCAAGATGGAGAGGTAGACTCCTCTCCTCCTTCCTCCTCAAAGTCGGAGCGCCAAGACATGCTTCTATCCTGGGTACTACAGGATGGGTCGGATCCAATTCTTCCCTTGCTGAATGCTGGCTTAGTGGGGAGAGGATCACTGGGGGAGAGGATCACTGGGGGAGAGGATCACTGGGGGCATTGCAAAGGAATACTCAAGGGGCTGTGGGAGCTCCAGGAAGACAGACACTTAACTCTAACCTGGATTTACAGAACCCAGGCTCCTTTGAGGTTTATGTCCTCAGGTTCTACTATCCTCTGTCCCACATCCTTATTGATATCTATTGACTCTCAGTCACTTCTCCCCATTCGAGAAGACTCTAGCACCTAATCACAGACTTGCTATCTATTCCAAGCTCAGTTATCTTGCTGGGATACTTAACTGCCATGTGATAATCCATCCTTCCAATTATTTTGCCTCATACCATTTTTTTTATTAGAGAATTTGTGGGTTTACAAAAAAAAAGTTATGCATAAAATACAGGGTTCCCATAAATCACCCTATTATTAACAGCTTGCATTGGTATTGTACATTTGTTACAATTGATGAGGCACATTTTTATAATTGTACTGTTAACTGTAGTTCAGTGGTTTATCTTAGGATTCACTGTTTGTGTTGTGAAGTTCCAGAGATTTTTTTAAAAGCTTTTAGTCCAGTAACATATATGCAACCTAAAATTTCCCCTTTTAACCACATTAAAATATGTATTTCAGTGCTGTTAATTATGTTCGCAATGTTGTACTACTATCACCACTATCCGTTACCAATTTTCCTTCATTCCAAAAAGAAACTCTGTACATATTAAACATTAAATCCCTATCCTTTGCCTCCACCCTATCTGACCTGGTAATCTATATTCTATATTGTGACTATATGAGCTCGCGTTGCTAATTATTCTGTATCAGTGAGATCATACAGTATTTGTCCTTTTGCACTCAACATGATGTCTTCAGTGTTCATCCACATTGTCACAGGTATCAGAACTTCATTCCTTTTATGGCTGAATAATATTCTGTTGTGTGGATGTTCCACATTTTGTTTATCCATTCACTGGTTGCTCCCTGAAACTTTTTTTTAATGTATTAGACGTGTTCTTTATTTGGGGAAAAAAAAAATGGTACTTTCATTAGAGTAAAAAGCACAGAATTAACAATCCTTTAAAATGCACAAGACTAAATGTGAATATATCTGTTTATTTAAAGCTTTTGATGCTTAAAATATCAAATAAAATGATCTGTCCAGTTGCTATGGTTTTAAAACATAAAACATTTTCCCATTCTCTTTTAAGAAAAATTGCAGCACAAATTAGCACAGTAGAGAGTAGTGAAACAGAGTAACATTTAAAACAATTTTAAAACACAAAGATATCTCTTTAAATTAGTATTTATAATATCAGTTGATAACAAAAGCCAACTTGAATGAAATACAGACATTGACATCATATCATGCTTGCATGTGCCATAAGGACAACAATAGTAAGTTTTAAATTTTACTAGAGATAAGTGTAATCATATAAACAGGAAAAACCCTCCCTTGTTTATTTTTACCCCTAACTTTTTCTTCTATATTCAGTTCTAAAATTTTTTACTTTTCAAAAGTATAAGACAGCTGTCAATACAAATCTCTCACTCGTTTAACATATACTTTTCATTCTCTAATACATATTTTGGTGCTGACGATGCAGTTTTAAATCGAATCATTTAATGCCAGAATCCAGGTTGCTTCAATGTAACTGCAGAAGACTTAAAGCTAGGACTGTACCAGATCGTATGATAGCAAACGTGCTGTATTGCCCCGTGCTAGTCTGATACATGCTGCTTGGGACTGCCAGGGTAGCGATGTTTGGGGGCATTCCTTTTTACTCGGATTTTTCTTCTTCAATCTTGGGAACCCCAGGCACATCAGAGGAAAGTTCATTCAGTATTTTTCTATAAGAGGGTCTTCGTGAAAGGATGTCTCTACGTTTATGAGCATCAGTTACACCTTCAGATTCTGCAGACTCATCTGTCTTTAACAATTGTTGCTACCTGAACAGTTTGTATTTGTGGTGACTGAATAACCGATGGCTGTGGTGTCTGAATTACTCCCTGGACATGTACAGTTTGGCCCGAAGGTAACTGCACTAGAGTTACAGCTGGGGAGCCTCCTCCAGTGCCTGATCCAGCTACAGAAACCTGAGCTAAAGTAGGAATTTAATTTTGACCAGTCTGAGTCTGCATTTGAGCAGATTTGCTCTCTGTCACAGAATCTGTTACACTTCCATCCTGCTGGGATTCAATAGTTTCATGGTCATTTGTCTTAGATTTGTCTTAATATATTTTTTCCTGCCACATTTGCTCATTATTAAGACACTTGTAACCAAAGCATTGCTCTTTTCCCGTTTTCTTCTTTATTTATCCTGAATTCAACTTGGCTTTTGTTAAAATATTAGTTTCAAACAAAATTTAAAAGAGTTCATTTGAAACCTCCTTTTTGTAGCCCGCCGCGGTGGGTTCACGGAGCGGACGTGGTCACTGGTGACGGAGGGGAGGAGGTGGGGACGCCGGGCCCGGCCCGCCGCTCTGGCACCGCGCTGCAGCCCAGCAACCCGCGGCGGCCCCGCACAGCCCAGCCTCATCGCCCAGCTGGGACCGCGCTCTGAAACTTTTAATAATCCCTGTGATTATATAGGGTCCACCAGGATAATTCAAGATTATCTACCAATCGTAATGTCAGTTGAAAAGCAACTTTAATTACATCTGAAATCTTCATTTCCCTTTGCTGTGTAACCTAGTACATCAGATCCAGGGATTAGGACATGGACCTCCTTGAAGGGCATTATTATATCCACAACACAGGGGTCCTTGAGCAGTGTTATTTAGTTTGCATATATTTGTATATTTTCAAGAGATTGTTCTGTTATTAATTCCTTTGTTGTCAGAGGACATGTTTTGCATGAGCTTGAATTGTTCTAATTTTATTGAGGCTTATTTTATGGAAAGGAATATGGATTCTTGGTCAATGTTCCATGAGTAATTGAAAATGTGTATTCTGCTGTTGTTAGGTGGAGTGTTCTATTATTGTGAATTAGGTCAAGTTGGTTGAGAGTTTTTTTCAAGTCTTCTAATGTCCTTACTGCTTTTCCAATTGTTTTATCAGTTACTGAAAAAGGACTACAATTGTGGATATATCTGTTTCTCCTCATAATTCTATCAATTGTTGCTTCATATACTTCGAAGCTCTGTTATTTTGTGCATAATTGTTTAAGGTTATTATTTCTGCTTAATGAAATTTATCATCGTTATGAAATGACATGCTTTATCCTTGATAAAACTTTGCTCTGAAATCTAGTTCATCTGATAATAACTCCTTCAGCTTTCCTTTGATTAGTGTTAGGTATATTTTTTTATATCCTTTTGTTTTTAACCTATTTGTGTCTTTATAGTTAATGTGCATTTCTTATAGGCAACACAATGTCATGTCCTGCTTTTTTTTTTAAATCCAATGTGATAATCCACCTTTTAATTGGCAGATTACATTTAATGTGATTTTCAATATGGTTACAATTAAGTCTATCATTTTACTTGTTTTGTATTTTTCCTCTCTGTTCTTTGTTGTTTCCTCTTTATTTCTGCCTTCTTTTGAATTGAGTATTTAGGATTCCATTTTATCTCATGTGTTGGCTTATTATATCTTTGTTTTATTATTTTCATGGTTATTTTAGGGTTTGTAGTATACACCTATAACTTATCTGCTGCAAAGTCAGGGACACTCTGCAGCTCTGAATTTCTCTCTCTGTGAAGCCCTCCAGAACGCTGCCTGTGAACTCTCACTGCCTGCATCTCTCTGGACTCTGCTCAATCTTCTTGACAGAAGGAATCTTTTAGGCTTCATGTGGGATTCCCTTCTCTGCTCTGTGGCCTGGAAACTCTCTCAAGGCAGCAATCTATAAAAATGTTAGGACTCATCTCACTTGGTTCCTAATTCTCAGGGATCACTGTCTTTCATTGCTTAGTGTCCAGTGTCTTGTAAACCTTTGTTTTATATATTCTTTTTTTTTTGTCTTTTTTGGTTGTTCCAGAGGTGAAAATAAATCTAATTCATATTACTTTATTTTGACCGGAAATCCATCTGATGGATCTTTATTTCAGATATTGTATTTTTCATTCTAGGATTTCTATTTGGTCCATTTCCTATAATTTTTTCATGTGGAAATTTCCTGTGTGTTCACTTATTATGAGCATTTTTTTTTATGCTTTGAGCACAGTTATAATAGCCACTTTAAAACACTTATGTACTAACTCCAAAATCTTGGTCATCTCAGATTTGTTCTCCATCAGTTGTCATTTCTCTTGAATGTGGTTCCTGTTTTTCTGTTTCTTCTAACAGTTCTAACTGCATCCTCTCTGGTGGTGCATGATCTCTTGATTAAGATGGTGTCTGCCATGTTTTCCACAGTATTTATGTTTTTCACCCTTTATAATTAAGTATTTTGTAGGGATATACTTTGAGACTCTAGTCAATTTCATTCCTCATTATACTTCCATCCATTAGTTTTAGTATCTGCTGATGTTTCATGCCTGAAGCAATCATTACTGTTATGATAAACCAAATGGTAATTTCTTAGGTCCATTAGTCCTCCTATATGTATTAATTGATACCATTTTATAAAGAAAATCATTCTCTTCTCCCCATTTATTTGTTTGTATTAGTGCAGACTCATAGATCCCTATTTTACTCTAAATGCTATAATTTACTATCATTATTTATTTCAGTTCTTACACTGTCCCAGATGTGGCCAGGGTGGTCCTTTTAAGTGCATTTAAGTGGAGTCTTTTGACATGGTCCCATCATTTTTTGAGACATTCCTTATTTTCTGACACAAAGATTTTCCAAGCTCATCTTGTATTTTATCTGCCCCAGGCCTGGAATTAGCTAATTTTCCAAGGATTCTGTTTCCTCTTAGGGAAGAATGGTAGTTAGAAACAAAAATACTAGCTTTGTTTATTACTTCTTTTTTTGCTGCTCCCATGCCCTCTCTGTGGACATAGCTAGGGAGTGTGTGCATATGTGCATGGGGATGCATGTGTGTGTGTGTATGTTTGTATACACCTACATATTCACTTTTTCTGTATCTTTTGTATTTATCTGTATTGAAACCCATAAACTCATATTGATATCACTAATTACATTCTAACACCCTATGTCTTTAAACTAAACTCATGTTAAGCAGAAGTTGCCTTTGTTATATGCAACAAAGTTCCTGCCTAAGAAATATTTTTTAGTATAAACCCTATTGCTTTCATAAATCATTTTATCATACATTACTAATGTAATCATAATAATGTCATTCTTTGAGATTCAGCTATTATTTTTCCTAGATTCATTTTCTCTTGCAGTTTTTATTTTCCCTAACTTAATGTTTTTGATACAATTTAATTGGGTTCTAAATAAAAGTTTAATCGTAAGTGTCCTCAGAAATTTAAATTTTACAGTACATTTTCTAAGTATTTATTTTTCCTTCCCATGGCCAGGTTTTGGATGTTTATTAGAGTCATTCATTCAATACAGTCCATTTTTTTTCAAGTGTGTCTATGTGGTAGTTGTCCCACTGGCTTTGAAAAGTCAAATACCAACATGATTAATAATTCCTTGTAAATTCCTGGTTTTATTTCCTTGAACGTGTAGATTATTTTCACTTAATCTTTGTTGTTCAGAAATTTTACATTCTATGTAAAGGATATATTCATGTGTGATCTTTTTAATTAATCCTAACTGGCACAGTGTGTTTCCATTCAATGTGAATTTTTTTCTTTATTTATGAGATGTTTTCTCTCTTTCTCCATTGTACATTTGCTACCTCCTGTAGTGAAGATAAAAGATCAGACATGTATCTTAGTAGCCTTCCTTGGAGCTACTTGGACAGTGAATAAGAATCCATTAATCACATGCCTTCCCTGTGAATTAGAATCTAGTGACATCAAACAAGGACAGTGGTAAAATAGGTATCTTTGTAAGTCTGGGTTTCTTGAGCAGTGGTGAAAGCATTGCTAGTGGAATCATTCAGGCTTAATGCTGGGAGTGCAAGTGGCAGCATTTAGGGCTCGGGAGTAGCGGCAGTGGTGGGCCTCACTGGATTAGTCCTATGGAATAATTTTGGGTATTGTGCCTGGTTCCGTAGGCTCCTAATCTGGTCAATTCTGTGATTTAACAAATGTCCTTTTACATTTATTATTTTTATTATTTCCTTATTATGATTCTCTCTTATTATACTTATTTTTCTCAATGTTATTTTAATGCAGTCACACTAATTTTAGGTCACCCAGAGTCAGTTTAGTTGTTTGAAATCGTTTTGTCCATCCTTCCAGCCCTCCTATTATTTGCATATGAGGTCTGAATCCTGTTGCCAAAATCTTTTCACAGTAAATTGTTAACACAAGACCATTTAAAACATAAGTAGGCAGAAAGAAAAAAAAAAAAAAGAAATGATTTACTAAGCAAATATTACATAAAATAAAGATGGTCTAGCTATGTTACCACTTTAAAACAAAAACATTACTACATAAGAGGGATCATTTCATAATGATAAAAGGATCAGTTCACCAGCAATATAATTCCAAAGTTTTATTAACCTAATACCATGGCCTCAAAATATTTGAAGCAAAAATTGACCAAATTACAATGAGAATTAGACATTTCCACAGATACAATGGTAGATCTTTAATATGCTTTTCTCAGTTACTTATCAACAAACTCACCTATGGGACAGATATGGAACACTGCAACCAACAACTACAGAACATCCATCCCTTTTCAGGAACACATGAAGAATGAATGGACAGAGGGTCTGTAGCATGACTGATAGACAATATGCAGGGCACACTTAAGGTTATCTGTCAGAATTAAAGAGACTCCAGTCATTAGCTACAATGAGGGGCACAGAGGTGGCTGAAGAAGAAAGAGTGGACATGAGTAAGGGTGAAGGACAATAAAAATGTTAACATCAATGGATTGTAGGTCAGTAAAGGATTGTTGAAGTTGGAGACAAGAAGGAGTGAAGCTGAAAAGATAGGAGGCAGTGGTCAGAGAGTGGAGTGGGAAGACTTTGGTAGCAATAGTGAAGCCCAAGAAAGATACCAAACCCACCTCCAGGTCCAATGGTATGAGGGTTGTGGGAGACAAAACAGCCATCACTCTAGAAGACTGCTAGGAGGAGAGTTAGACTTCAGATAGAGAAAGAGGCATTCCAGAGAACAGGTTAATGCAGAAGATTAACCAGTGGGTTAGTGGAAACCCAGTAGGACCAATGGATAAGAATTGAGAAGGGTAAGCAATGGGGTCATAGAAGGGGACATATAGAATTCTATGTAGATTAGATTCTGGGGGCTGAGTGATGATCTAGGAGTCCAGGGCTTATTAAAATGGATGCAAAATAAGCTAATGGGAACAATAAATTATTATGGGTATTCTCAAGACAGGGTGAATGTTGGGGAAGAGTGAGGGGTCAAAATTCTTGTCAGGTGCAATTCAAGTTAAGTTTATAAGACTAGGCTATGTGCTGTGAAGGACACAGTGTTAGGTGGAAAGCAAATTGGTGTTTAGGCAGAGTGACATATTATCAACATATGAAATCTGGAGTAAAACCATTCTGATTTGAATCATTTCACCTCTTTAAAAATCTGTGCTTTGCCCCCTGCCTTCCACTAGTTCGGTGAGTTGCTTGGGAGGGGGCTCTGGAGAAACTGAGGCTCAGAGGATGGGAGTCTGCAACTGACTAATGTCCTGTCACTGCGGGGTCAATGTTGGACTTGCCTTCCCCAAAGCTGAGCAGTATGACGTGGCCTGCCAGGCCCCAGCCACTTGCAGGGCCTGGGTTGCCCATCTGCACAGGGAGGAGGGAGGGTTGCATGGCCCTGCGAGCCTTGTTCACTCCCATGCAAGCAGTGATGGGATGGGTCTTTGGGATCTCAGAGTTCAGCGAGGTGCAGAAGCCCAGACACCATCCCTTCCCTTCCCTGGGCCTCAGTTTCATTGTGTTGTTACTCTTTAAACCACCTGCTTTCCAAAAGATAGTTTATATATTCCAACTTCTTCATATATTGAATGGATAATTGTGTGACAAGTAGAGCAGAATTTTAAAAAAAGCCACACAACAATCCCACCACCTAACTTCATTTTTCTTTGTTCTGGCCTGATTTGGGCCCTATGTATTTCTTATATCTTTCATAGACAAGAAGAAAAAGAATGAATTGACGAGACTGCTTAAAATAAACTGAATGCAGTCAGATTGCCAAGTGTAAAGCCATAATAGAGAATTGAGGTTAGAGCATGGGGTTGGGGTCAGTGAGACCTGCATTTGAATCACCACTTGGCTGTGGAACCTTGGGCACGTCACTTCAGTGCTTTGAGCCATAGTTTCCTGTTGAAGAATGGCAATAATGCCTCAGAGGGTTGATGTGAAACTTAAGTCAAATAATGGACGTAAGGCACCTGGCACAATGACTGGCAAGTCGTACGTCATCAAAAATGTTAGTTATTATCCTCCTAATAGGAACAACCAAATACACTAGCCAAGGGGCCCATATACTTACAATAATTGAGTACTACAAGTTCAAAATTTGACAGTTAAGACAAAAGGGGAGCCATAAGTTACCTAATTCTGACTAACTAATAATTAAGGAAACCAAGTTTTTCTGTAAAGAGAGAATTTTTTTCCTACTGCCTATATTAAAAGGAATTTATGTTGTGGAATGTTATATATAAGTAATATCATGGTGTGATGAGCATAAGTTTTTCAGAAAGTATGAAAAGTCATTTCTTGACTCAACTATCAATAAAACCTAAGAGCATGCCATTGAAACATTTTAAAAAGTCTGTGCTTGAGTACAGACCATCATCACCACAATTACCACTAGCAAGGCCCTTAGTAAATGTCTGTGCTCTTCCCAGCTGCAGGCAGGCCAGGTCCTATTAGCAGAAGCAGGGATTTTGTAGTCAGGGAATGAACATTTAAATTATCATAACTCCCACCTATCAGCGTACCTTTGGGCGTGAGCCCACTGTAATAGGACGTTTTGAAGCTGTACTTCATCATCATCAACTGAGAAGACACCCAATCTTTGACAATCCTACTTCTAGTGATGCTAAGGTTGACCAGTGGATTTAAGTGGTGACAGCTTGATAGTTTTATTGTAAAGTCCCCCATCAACTTTCTTCCAATGACTTTATCATCCTTGATAATTATTGCTTGAAACAATTGTTTCATGAGGATCACAAAATGTTTTCTCAATTTCATCATTTCTTCCACATTTTAAAGTTGGAACTCTATTAAAAAACTCCGTCAATTTTAAGAATTCCCTTTCCTCTACGAAAGGGAACTCTTGTGTGAGATTTGTAGGGTGGAAGTGAACCGCATAGATTTTGTAGCCACACTCACATTTGCTTAACCGCAGGCTCACTTCAGATGCATGAGGCAACTGCTGCACCTTTCCCTTAAATTACCTTTGGGATAGATCGGATTCTCCAACTCTTGTTCAGATCCTGAGCAGTTGGAATTCCAGGCTTCATTCATTCCATGAAAATGACAGCCCCATTGAGGCAGATGTGCACACTGGGGTTTAGGGCACCCAGGGCTTTCTGGGTGGCCTAGGGGCTCCTGGGTCCATGGTGACTCATCAGGGGAAAGCTGGTCATCTTAGATTCGGTTCCCAGAAGCAGCTTCTGAAATAGAGAATTGCCTCAAGTAGATGATTGGGACATTCTCCCTGGAAAGAAGCAAGGGAAGCAAGACTGGACAGAAGGAGGTGATGAAATATGGCTCCACTGAGGACTCAGCTGTTCCCAAAGGGAGCTCTGGGGCTGGGAGACCCTTCAAGGCCATCCTCATCTAGTCCTGACTGGGTTTTGGCCTCAGGGAGTCATCACACCTGAACCACCCTGTGAGCGTTTTCTGTAGCCAACCACGATTCACAGTAAATCCTAGAGCTCTGAGCTGCCCAGGGCTCCCACGGCTGCAAAGGGTGTGTCAGCCCTGAGGAGGGATTCCGTGTGGATGCCACAGTGCCCACCACATTGGTTGTTCTTTCCAGAATCCCAGGTGGCTTGAGGACCTGGAGATTTATGGTCTCACCTGAACCTGGGCCGTTCTGGGAAATAATCCAGGATAGCTGGGGCTTGGAAAGGTCCTCTTGCCACATATAGAAATGCAGGGACCATAATGATGGATGGATGTGTCCTTCTGTCCATCCTCCATTCAGGTCCTCTGCCCTAGTCCCTCTCCATTCCAGAAAATACCAGGGCTGCCTGGTCCTGCCAGCCTGAACCCCCCCCCCCCCGATACACCCTCTGAAGAACCTGCCTGGAGGGCTGCAGCCAAGGTGGTCTGGGGGTCTCAGACCAGGGGGATGGGGTCAGACCTGCATATTGTTTGTCATCAGTCCTCCTGGGGCTTGAGGGAGAGTGAGATCCAGACAGAGGAGCAGATTTTTGTCCCCTGGTCAGGGTGGTCATGGTGGCTGTGTTCCTGAGTTGGAGCCAGAGAATCGGTCAGGGATCCCTGAGGGCTGTTTGCTGGCCTGGTTTCTGCTGGTACCTGTGCACATACTTATCTTCCAGGCTGTCTCCCTGATCATCTACACTGACACTGCATATGGTTGGGTCAGATCATAAGAGGTCACAGAGACTGGAGAGGAGACAAGGAGAGGTGGGCTTTGTGGGAGGGGTTCATCCCAGGAGAGTCCCCTCCTGCCTTGCCTGGATTGAGCTCTAGGGGGTTTGGGCACCCACAGCTCCAGCATGCATCAGCCCCAGCCCCTCTGGCACATATACTGGGCTGGTGGATGGAGCTCTGAACAGAGGACAAAACCGGCCCCCTCCTATGGCAGGTGCAGGGTCCTTTGGAGCTCAAAGCCAATTAAGCAAAGCACTGAGTAGTTGGGTGTGATCCTAGGGATAAGCACCTGTGCAATGAGCCAGGAGGGTGAGGAGGAGAGGGGTCCAGGCCATGGTGGAGGTGCCCCCAGATCTGCTCCCTGAGGTCCCGAGGATGGGCTAGTTTCCCCCAGGCCTCTCTTATCCCCTGGCTGAGGGGAGCTTCCTGTTATGCAAAACAACTCAAGCTCATGGGTTGCAGCTGAGGGACTCTTGTTGCCTCCTGGGAGGAACTCAGCCGCCGAGGACAGACAGGGGAGGGGCAGGCCCTGCAGATCCACAGTCAGCTCCAGGATTCTCCTTCCTCTGATAGTCCCCTAAGTCTGGGCCTCATCTCTACCCCAATCCCTGTCCTTTCATCCCTCCTGGACAGGTCTGGCCATTGAAGAGCTCAGCAGGGATGTCTGTCTGTGTTTTCCAGGGAACTTGAAGTCCCTGTCCTCGGGGTGATCCTGGGCCCTGTCCTGGGGTGGCCAGAAAGTCACAGGGTGATGCTAATTGATCCAGGGGTCCAGACTCTAGCTCGGCCCAGTCTGGGCTCAGTTGACAGGTGGTTAATTTTGGTCCAGGACCCAGGGGTTTGCTGTCTAAAATCGGTTCATGGCTGAGTCAGATGTGGGATCTGGTCTCAGTTCCTTTTTTTTGGAGGCTGTATGTAGGAGCCAGATTAAAATTCCTCCTCTGTAAGGGCACATGAAGTTTTCAAAGATCCATGCAGGTGCTGTACATGTCTGTCCTTGGCTGTGAGTCCTGGGGCAGGTCACAGGGGCTTTGCCTCAGTGTCCCCTCTGTGGGGTCAGGGCAGGTACAAGGCAGAGGCTTGTTTGCGCTGTAAGAAATACTCTTGGCAAGAGGATGAGAGCTATGTGAACAGCATGATTGTAATTTTATTGCCTTTGATTCATGGGGAAAATATATTAAGTAAAAATAAAAAAATTAACCCAAACACATGTTTAAACCTACAAACGGGTATGGAGCAATTCTAGTGAGCCAGGCACTGGCAAACAGGAAATTACATTTGCCCTTGCTTCCCTGAGAGAAAGAGAAAAGACAAGGTTCTGTGCCCCATGGGAGGTGCTTTCAGGAAAAGTGAGAAGCAGAGTTGCGGGGGAGAGGGAACGCGATGCCTGGGCCTGTAGCCAGAGAAAGAGGTGACATTTCCAAGAGCCAGAGAGGAGTCCCACAGAGCAGTTTCGACGTCAGTGTCAAGGACAATTCTGTGGAGACAGAAGGATGCCTTCTCCTTCAGGTCTGATGTCAGCGTCACTAACCTCCCTGCCCACTGGAATCCCCCTGATGCTCGCAGCCGCTCAGCTCCAGTGACTTTGACAGGTGAATCTCTGCTGCCCCCTGGTGGCCACTCAGGACTGGCTGCTGGAGGCACAGGGGATGTCCTTGTCCAGGAGATTCAGAACCTCCTGCTAGGGTAGGATATTTCCTGGCCCATGGACGGCCGTCCCAGGGGTGGAACTGCTGTACTCTGTGTGTCCCCACCTGCCTCAAGACCTAGAATGAGGGGCTTAGATTATCCAAGAAAATATGCACAGTCTTATTTGGATGAGCAGGCAGAGCTGACCTGGGCACCGGCACATTTCCCTGGTGATGGGTGGTCCTGCAGGTGGTACCTGGGTGTTGCATGTAGGGACACGGGAGCTTGGATTTGCGCTTACTGCTCCTGGCTGTGTACCAGGGACCCTTGTGGGTGGCATTTACTGCTGCAAAAAAGTCAGACAGGTGAATATCCCCCCTACTCATGTTTATTCAGACCCACATCCTAGAGCCTATGGACTCATCAGTGAACAAGACAGGGTCTCTGTTCTCTGGTGGTTTCCCCTCTTGTAGGCAGGGGAAGTGTGGTTCCCATGTTTGGCTTGCAGACCCAGGAGACCTCACAAACCACCTTCTAACTTTACCTCATCCACTGTGGTCATTTAATAGCCAAACACTCGCTTCTCCCAGGCCCATGCAGGAGGATTGACAGTGTGGCCCAGCGCTGGCCAGAGTTGCCTGGAAAACCTCACGGGGAAACTTTGGTGCTCTTTTGGAATGAATTAGACTGGATTAGTGCATCACCTTTCTTCCTGAATAATGTTGTGATAGCTGGAGCTTCAGGGGCCACTCAGAGATCTTAAATCAAATAAAATGGAAGCTGTTCTAGTTTGCTAATGCTGCCAGAATGCAAAACACTAGAGATGGATTGGCTTTTATAAAAGGGGATTTATTTAGTTACACAGTTACAGTCTTAAGGCCGTAAAGTGTCCAAGGTAACACATCAACAATCGGGTACCTTCACTGGAGGATGGCCAGTGGTGTCTGGAAAACCTCTGTTAGCTGGGATGGCACGTGGCTAGCATCTGCTCCAAGTTCTGGTTTCAAAATGGCTTTCTCCCAGGACATTCCTCTCTAGGCTGCAGTTCCTCAAAAATGTCACTTTTAGTTGCACTTGGGGTATTTGTCTTCTCTCAGCTTCTCCAGAGCAAGAGTGCTTTCAACGGCCATCTTCAAAACTTTCTCTCATCTGCAGCTCCTGTGCTTTCTTCAAAGTGTCCCTCTTGGCTGTAGCTCCTCTTCAAAACATCACTTACAGCTGCACTGAGTTCCCTCTGCCTGTCAGCTCATTTATATGGCTCCACTGATCAAGGCCCACCCTAAATGGGTGGGGCCACACCTCCATGGAAATATCCAATCAGAGTCATCACCCACAGCTGGGTGGGGTGCATTCCAAAGAAACACTCAAAGAAATCTAATCAACACTGATAACGCCTGCCCACACAAGATAACATCAAAGATAATGGTGTTTGGGGGACACAATATATTCAAACTGGCACACCCACCTTTTGGTGAACCCTCCAACCAAAGTCTCCACGTTGGACTATACATTCAGCCAGTCACAATCTCAGATGTCTACTAGCATGTATATGATGCCTGCCCTCTGGCAAAACCTGCAACCAAGGACTCAGCTTTGGACTTTATGCTGTCATGGATATCCAAGGACCCCAAGGCAGAGTTCTAGATGTCCAACCACCAGTGAACCTTCCATCAAAGGTCCTCACATTAAAAGTGAAAGTCAGCCAGAGGCCTCCACTGAATCCTACTCAGAGTGGCATGGACCAACATCCGTGGGCAAATCTTCCATCCGTGGGCAAATCTTCCATCCGTGATCTTCCCTAGACTCCATGCTCAGCCAAGACCAAACATCCACAGTCAGAGTATACCAGACCCCTGCCCATTGTCAAACCCTCTGTCTGACATCTCCACATTGGACTCATACAGTAAATGAACGGCAGCCTCAGATGGCCACTCTGAATGCATGGAACACCAGCCCACCAGTGCACCCTCCACCCGAGTCCTCATTGGAACCTATACTCAACCAAGGGCAACCTCAGATCCCTACTCAGTTTTCCATGGACCAGCATCCACCAGAAAACCGTCTATCCAAGATCTCCACAGCAGATTCCATACTCAGCCAAGGGCATCCAGAGACTCACAGTCAGAGGACACTGGATGCCTGCCAATCATCAAACCCTCCACACAGAATCTCCTCATTGGACTGTACATTCATCCAAGGGCAACTGCGGAACAGTACTCAGAGTGCCATGTACTTCTGCCAGTCAGAGAGTCCTCCAGTCAACACAGCGGACTCCCAAGTCACTCAGTCACAATCACTGAGTCCAACACTGAGTGCTGTGGACCCCTGCCCACTGGGAACCCCACCCAAGATCTCTACTTTGGACTCCACAGTGAGCCAATGGCAACTGCAGACACACACACACAGAGTTTAGTGAACTCCCGCCCACTGACAAGCCCTCTACCTGAGCTTTCTGCATTGAATTTCATGCTCAGCCAAGGGAAATGGCAGACCCACACTCAGAGGTCTCTGAACCTTCACCTGCCAGCAATCCCTCCATCAAATGGCTCCACAGAACCATCCACGTTCATCCAGTCTGAACTGCAGAATTCCAGTCAGAGTACACAGGGCACCTGCCCAGTGGCAGTCTCTCCATACCAAGAATCCATGTTGGACTTCATGCTCAGCCAAGTACAACTGTTCACTGCCACTCACAGTACACAGGAAGCCCACTCACCTGCAAGCCCTCCACACAAATTCTTTTCATTGGACTGTATATTCTACCAAGGGCAACCACAGACCCCCAGTCAGAGTTCTGTGGATTCCCACTAACAGGTGAAGCCTCCATCCAAGGTATCTGCTGTGGATTCCACACTCAGAAAATCACAACCTCAAACTCTCACTCTGAGTGCAACTGGCCTCTGGCTACTGGCACACCCTCCATCTAAGATCTCCCCATTAGACTCTACACTCAACCAAGGGCTACCCTTCATCCCCACTCAGAATGCCAAGGACCCCCGCCCGCTAGCAAACCTTCCATCCAAGTTTCCAGCAGCAGATTCTAGGGTCAGTCAAGGGCATCCCAGGACCTCTAGGTAGTGTACACCAGATGCCTACCCACCAGTGAACCCTCTACCTACAATCTTCACAGTGGACTCTACATTCATCCAAGGACAACTGCAGACTATCACTCAGAATGCTGTGGATTCCAGGCCATGGGGGAACCCTCCATTCAAGGTATCCATAGTGGATTCCACACTCAGACAATCACAAGCACCGACACCATCTCAGAGTACACTAGGGCCCTGCCCATTGGCACACCCTCACTCCAGGACTCCATATGGCACTCTACCTTCAGCCAAGGGCCACCACAGACCCCTGGTTCCCTGGACAATCTCCCTCCTCCAGTGAACCTTTCACCAAGGTCTCCACCGTTGACTCCACATTCAGCCATGTGCAGTTCCAGACCCTTACTCAGAGTACCCTGGACCCCCAGCCTCCTGCAGATCCTCCATCCCAGTCCTCCACCTTCTCTGCCCAACCCTACAACGATCAGCCAAGGACCCACACTCACAGGCTTCTAGACCCCCATCAGCCTCTGGGCCAGTTTTCCAGCCCCGGAGTTGTCCCAGATACCCAAGTCCTGGCTTGCCTCTAGCCATCAGGCCCCGTCTGGTCCAGTTAGCTGCAGTGGATACAGCTGCCACCTAGCAGAGGAGAAATGCCCCTATCATTCCACGGGGATCCCACAACTACACTGCTTGCTGAGCACCTATGCACAGGGGGTGCTGAGAGGAGGGCAGCACTGGGAGGTTTCTACTGCTTCCTGGCACCCTTGACCCTGGCCATATCCCTCATCCCCAGGTGGCATGCCAAGAGGCAGCAAAGGAAGAACTCATTACTTTTAAAACAAATGGAGGATCCAGAAACAGAGCCAAAAGGACAGAGCTGAAAACAGTGCATTAAAGAAGGAAGCAGACCACAGAGCAATCTGTCTTTGGGCATACTTCATACAACACTCATGAAAACGTGGAACTGCTGAGATCAGCGAAATCTGTAAGTTTTTGCGGCCAGGGGACCCGCGCCCCTCCCTGCCAGGCTCAGTCCCGGGGGAGGAGGGGCTGTCAGCTCCAGGAAGGAGAAGGGAGAATTGCAGTGGCTGCTCTTACCGGAAACTCATTCTACTGATTCAAACTCCAACCATAGATAGACTGAGGCCAGACACCAGAGACTCTGAGAGCAGCCAGCCCAGCAGAGAGGAGACAGCCATAGAAAAAAAACAACACGAAAAACTCCAAAATAAAAGCAGAGGATTTTTGGAGTTCTGGTGAACACAGAAAGGGGAAGGGCGGAGATCAGGCCTTGAGGCGCATATGCAAATCCCGAAGCAAGGCTGATCTCTCTGCCCTGGGGACCTTTCCTTAATGGCCCTGGTTGTTTTGTCTCTTAGCATTTCAATAACCCATTAGATCTCTGAGGAGGGCCGTTTTTTTTTTGTTTTTTTTTTTTTAAATCCTTTTTGCTTTTTCTAAAACAATTACTCTAAGAAGCTCAATACAGAAAGCTTCAAAGAATTGAAATTTGGGCACGTCAAGTCAAGAGCAGAACTAAGAGAGCTCTGAGACAAAAGGCAATAATCCAGTGGCTGAGAAAATTCACTAAACAACACAACTTCCCAAGAAAAGGGGGGTGTCCGCTCACAGCCACCATCCTGGTGGACAGGAAACACTCCTGCCCATCGCCAGCCCCATAGCCCAGAGCTGCCCCAGACAACCCAGTGTGACGGAAGTGCTTCAAATAACAGGCACACACCACAAAACTGGGCGTGGACATTAGCCTTCCCTGCAACCTCAGCTGAATGTCCCAGAGCTGGGAAGGGGGAGCAGTGTGAATTAACAGAGCCCCATTCAGCCATCATTTGAGCAGACTGGGAGCCTCCCAACACAGCCCAGCAGCCCAGAACTGCCCTGGGGGGACGGCACTCACCTGCGACATAGCACAGTCATCCCTCAACAGAGGACCCGGGGTGCACAGCCTGGAAGAGGGGCCCACTTGCAAGTCTCAGGAGCCATACGCCAATACCAAAGACTTGTGGGTCAGTGGCAGAGACAAACTGTGGCAGGACTGAACTGAAGGATTAGACTATTGCAGTAGCTTTAAAACTCTAGGATCATCAGGGAGATTTGATTGTTAGGGCCACCCCCCCTCCCCGACTGCCCAGAAACACGCCCCACATACAGGGCAGGCAACACCAACTACACACGCAAGCTTGGGACACCAATTGGGCCCCACAAGACTCACTCCCCCACTCACCAAAAAGGCTAAGCAGGGGAGATCTGGCTTGTGGAGAACAGGTGGCTCGTGGACGCCACCTGCTGGTTAGTTAGAGAAAGTGTACTCCACGAAGCTGTAGATCTGATAAATTAGAGATAAGGACTTCAACTGGTCTACAAACCCTAAAAGAACCCTATCAAGGTCAGCAAATGCCACGAGGCCAAAAACAACAGAAAATTATAAAGCATATGAAAAAACCAGACGATATGGATAACCCAAGCACAAGCACCCAAATCAAAAGACCAGAAGAGACACACCTAGAGCAGCTACTCAAAGAACTAAAGATGAACAATGAGACCCTAGTACGGGATATGAAGGAAATCAAGAAGACCCTAGAAGAGCATAAAGAAGACATTGCAAGACTAAATAAAAAAATGGATGATCTTATGGAAATTAAAGAAACTGTTGACCAAATTAAAAAGATTCTGGACACTCATAGTACAAGACTAGAGGAAGTTGAACAACGAATCAGTGACCTGGAAGATGACAGAATGGAAAATGAAAACATAAAAGAAAGAATGGGGAAAAAAATTGAAAAACTCGAAATGGACCTCAGGGATATGATAGATAATATGAAACGTCCGAATATAAGACTCATTGGTGTCCCAGAAGGGGAAGAAAAGGGTAAAGGTCTAGGAAGAGTATTCAAAGAAATTGTTGGGGAAAACTTCCCAAATCTTCTAAACAACATAAATACACAAATCATAAAGGCTCAGCGAACTCCAAATAGAATAAATCCAAAAAAACCCACTCCGAGACATATACTGATCACACTGTCAAACATAGAAGAGAAGGAGCAAGTTCTGAAAGCAGCAAGAGAAAAGCAATTCACCACATACAAAGGAAACAGCATAAGACTAAGTAGTGACTACTCAGCAGCCACCATGGAGGCGAGCAGGCAGTGGCACGATATATTTAAAATTCTGAGTGAGAGGAATTTCCAGCCAAGAATACTTTATCCAGCAAAGCTCTCCTTCAAATTTGAGGGAGAGCTTAAATTTTTCACAGACAAACAAATGCTGAGAGAATTTGCTAACAAGAGACCTGCCCTACTGGAGATACTAAAGGGAGCCCTACAGACAGAGAAACAAAGACAGGACAGAGAGACTTGGAGAAAGGTTCAGTACTAAAGAGACTCGGTATGGGTACAATAAAGGATATTAATAGAGAGAGGGAAAAATATGGCAAACATAATCCAAAGGATAAGATGGCCAATTCAAGAAATGCCTTCACGGTTTTAACGTTGAATGTAAATGGATTAAACTCCCCAATTAAAAGATATAGATTCGCAGAATGGATCAAAAAAAATGAACCATCAATATGTTGCATACAAGAGACTCATCTTAGACACAGGGACACAAAGAAACTGAAAGTGAAAGGATGGAAAAAAATATTTCATGCAAGCTACAGCCAAAAGAAAGCAGGTGTAGCAATATTAATCTCAGATAAAATAGACTTCAAATGCAGGGATGTTTTGAGAGACAAAGAAGGCCACTACATACTAATAAAAGGGGCAATTCAGCAAGAAGAAATAACAATCGTAAATGTCTATGCACCCAATCAAGGTGCCACAAAATACATGAGAGAAACATTGGCAAAACTAAAGGAAGCAATTGATGTTTCCACAATAATTGTGGGAGACTTCAACACATCACTCTCTCCTATAGATAGATCAACCAGACAGAAGACCAATAAGGAAATTGAAAACCTAAACAATCTGATAAATGAATTAGATTTAACAGACATCTACAGGACATTACATCCCAAATCAACAGGATACACATACTTTTCTAGTGCTCACGGAACTTTCTCCAGAATAGATCATATGCTGGGACATAAAACAAGCCTCAATAAATTTAAAAAGATTGAAATTATTCAAAGCACATTCTCTGACCACAATGGAATACAATTAGAAGTCAATAACCATCAGAGACTTAGAAAATTCACAAATACCTGGAGGTTAAACAACACACTCCTAAACAATCAGTGGGTTAAAGAAGAAATAGCAAGAGAAATTGCTAAATATATAGAGACGAATGAAAATGAGAACACAACATACCAAAACCTATGGGATGCAGCAAAAGCAGTGCTAAGGGGGAAATTTATAGCACTAAACGCATATATTAAAAAGGAAGAAAGAGCCAAAATCAAAGAACTAATGGATCAACTGAAGAAGCTAGAAAATGAACAGCAAACCAATCCTAAACCAAGTACAAGAAAAGAAATAACAAGGATTAAAGCAGAAATAAATGACATAGAGAACAAAAAAACAATAGAAAGGATAAATATCACCAAAAGTTGGTTCTTTGAGAAGATCAACAAGATTGACAAGCCCCTAGCTAGACTGACAAAATCAAAAAGAGAGAAGACCCATATAAACAAAATAATGAATGAAAAAGGTGACATAACTGCAGATCCTGAAGAAATTAAAAAAATTATAAGAGGATATTATGAACAACTGTATGGCAACAAACTGGATAATGTAGAAGAAATGGACAATTTCCTGGAAACATATGAACAACCTAGACTGACCAGAGAAGAAATAGAAGACCTCAACCAACCCATCACAAGCAAAGAGATCCAATCAGTCATCAAAAATCTTCCCACAAATAAATGCCCAGGGCCAGATGGCTTCACAGGGGAATTCTACCAAACTTTCCAGAAAGAACTGACACCAATCTTACTCAAACTCTTTCAAAACATTGAAAAAAATGGAACACTACCTAACTCATTTTATGAAGCTAACATCAATCTAATACCAAAACCAGGCAAAGATGCTACAAAAAAGGAAAACTACCGGCCAATCTCCCTAATGAATATAGATGCAAAAATCCTCAACAAAATACTTGCAAATCGAATCCAAAGACACATTAAAAAAATCATACACCATGACCAAGTGGGGTTCATTCCAGGCATGCAAGGATGGTTCAACATAAGAAAAACAATCAATGTATTACAACACATTAAAAACTCGAAAGGGAAAAATCAATTGATCATCTGAATAGATGCTGAAAAAGCATTTGACAAAATCCAACATCCGTTTTTGATAAAAACACTTCAAAAGGTAGGAATTGAAGGAAACTTCCTCAACATGATAAAGAGCATATATGAAAAACCCACAGCCAGCATAGTACTCAATGGTGAGAGACTGAAAGCCTTCCCTCTAAGATCAGGAACAAGACAAGGATGCCCGCTGTCACCACTGTTATTCAACATTGTGCTGGAAGTGCTAGCCAGGGCAATCCGGCAAGACAAAGAAATAAAAGGCATCCAAATTGGAAAAGAAGAAGTAAAACTGTCATTGTTTGCAGATGATATGATCTTATATCTAGAAAACCCTGAGAAATCAACGATACACCTACTAGAGCTAATAAACAAATTTAGCAAAGTAGCGGGATACAAGATTAATGCACATAAGTCAGTAATGTTTCTATATGCTAGAAATGAACAAACTGAAGAGACACTCAAGAAAAAGATACCATTTTCAATAGCAACTAAAAAAATCAAGTACCTAGGAATCAACTTAACCAAAGATGTAAAAGACCTATACAAAGAAAACTACATAACTCTACTAAAAGAAATAGTAGGGGACCTTAAAAGATGGAAAAATATTCCATGTTCATGGATAGGAAGGCTAAATGTCATTAAGATGTCAATTCTACCCAAACTCATCTACAGATTCAATGCAATCCCAATCAAAATTCCAACAACCTACTTTGCAGACTTGGAAAAGCTAGTTATCAAATTTATTTGGAAAGGGAAGATGCCTCGAATTGCTAAAGACACTTTAAAAAAGAAAAACGAAGTGGGAGGACTTACACTCCCTGACTTTGAAGCTTATTATAAAGCCACAGTTGCCAAAACAGCATGGTACTGGCACAAAGATAGACATATAGATCAATGGAATCGAATTGAGAATTCAGAGATAGACCCTCAGATCTATGGCCGACTGATCTTTGATAAGGCCCCCAAAGTCACCGAACTGAGCCATAATGGTCTTTTCAACAAATGGGGCTGGGAGAGTTGGATATCCATATCCAAAAGAATGAAAGAGGACCCCTACCTCACCCCCTACACAAAAATTAACTCAAAATGGACCAAAGATCTCAATATAAAAGAAAGTACCATTAAACTCCTAGAAGATAATGTAGGAAAACATCTTCAAGACCTTGTATTAGGAGGCCACTTCCTAGACTTTACACCCAAAGCACAAGCAACAAAAGAGAAAATAGATAAATGGGAACTCCTCAAGCTTAGAAGTTTCTGCACCTCAAAGGAATTTCTCAAAAAGGTAAAGAGGCAGCCAACTCAATGGGAAAAAATTTTTGGAAACCATGTATCTGACAAAAGACTGATATCTTGCATATACAAAGAAATCCTACAACTCAATGACAATAGTACAGACAGCCCAATTATAAAATGGGCAAAAGATATGAAAAGACAGTTCTCTGAAGAGGAAATACAAATGGCCAAGAAACACATGAAAAAATGTTCAGCTTCACTAGCTATTAGAGAGATGCAAATTAAGACCACAATGAGATACCATCTAACACCGGTTAGAATGGCTGCCATTAAACAAACAGGAAACTACAAATGCTGGAGGGGATGTGGAGAAATTGGAACTCTTATTCATTGTTGGTGGGACTGTATAATGGTTCAGCCACTTTGGAAGTCAGTCTGGCAGTTCCTTAGAAAACTAGAGATAGAGCTACCATTCGATCCAGCGATTGCACTTCTCGGGATATACCCGGAAGATCGGAAAGCAGTGACACGAACAGATATCTGCACACCAATGTTCATAGCAGCATTATTCACAATTGCCAAGAGATGGAAACAACCCAAATGTCCATCAACAGATGAGTGGATAAATAAAATGTGGTATATACACACGATGGAATACTACGCGGCAGTAAGAAGGAACGATCTGGTGAAACATATGACAACATGGATGAACCTTGAAGACATAATGCTGAGCGAAATAAGCCAGGCACAAAAAGAGAAATATTATATGCTACCACTAATGTGAACTTTGAAAAATGTAAAACAAATGGTTTATAATGTAGAATGTAGGGGAACTAGCAGTAGAGAGCAATTAAGGAAGGGGGAACAATAATCCAAGAAGAACAGATAAGCTATTTAACGTTCTGGGGATGCCCAGAAATGACTATGGTCTGTTAATTTCTGATGGATGTAGTAGGAACAAGTTCACTGAAATGTTGCTATAGTATGTAACTTTCTTGGGGTAAAGTAGGAACATGTTGGAAGTTAAGCAGTTATCTTAGGTTAGTTGTCTTTTTCTTACTCCCTTGCTATGGTCTCTTTGAAATGTTCTTTTATTGTATGTTTGTTTTCTTTTTAACTTTTTTTTTCATACAGTTGATTTGAAAAAAGAAGGGAAAGTTAAAAAAAAAAAAAAAAAGAAAAAAGACAAGGAAAAAAAAAAAAAAAAACGATGTAGTGCCCCCTTGAGGAGCCTGTGGAGAATGCAGGGGTATTCGCCTACCCCACCTCCATGGTTGCTAACATGACCACAGACATAGGGGACTGGTGGTTTGATGGGTTGAGCCCTCTACCATAAGTTTTACCCTTGGGAAGACGGTTGCTGCAAAGGAGAGGCTAGGCCTCCCTGTATTTGTGCCTAAGAGTCTCCTCCTGAATGCCTCTTTGTTGCTCAGATGTGGCCCTCTCTCTCTGGCTAAGCCAACTTGAAAGGTGAAATCACTGCCCTCCCCCCTACGTGGGATCAGACACCCAGGGAAGTGAATCTCCCTGGCAACGTGGAATATGACTCCCGGGGAGGAATGTAGACCCGGCATCGTGGGATGGAGAACATCTCCTTGACCAAAAGGGGGATGTGAAAGGAAATGAAATAAGCTTCAGTGGCAGAGAGATTCCAAAACGAGCCGAGAGATCACTCTGGTGGGCACTCTTACGCACACTTTAGACAACCTTTTTTAGGTTCTAAAGAATTGGGGTAGCTGGTGGTGGATACCTGAAACTATTAAACTACAACCCAGAACCCATGAATCTCGAAGACAGTTGTATAAAAATGTAGCTTATGAGGGGTGACAGTGGGATTGGGAATGCCATAAGGACCAAACTCCACTTTGTCTAGTTTATGGATCGATGTGTAGAAAAGTAGGGGAAGCAAACAAACAGACAAAGGTACCTAGTGTTCTTTTTTACTTCAATTGCTCTTTTTCACTCTAATTATTATTCTTGTTATTTTTGTGTGTGTGCTAATGAAGGTGTCAGGGATTGATTTAGGTGATGAATGTACAACTATGTAATGGTACTGTAAACAATCGAAAGTACAATTTGTTTTGTATGACTGCGTGGTATGTGAATATATCTCAATAAAATGATGATTAAAAAAAAAAAAAAAAAAAAAAAAAAGAAGGAAGCATCATTACCCAGAAAGGATAAATCCAAGACCACTAGCTCAGGCCAGAATGGAACTTCCAATGGAAGGGCCAGGCCGGACTTGGCCATGAAGGTAAAGAGTGCTGACTCAAGACAGTGTGGGTTAGGAAACATCCATGGTCTATGGCCCATCGTTGAGGCCCCAGCAACACCCAGAGCTGTTCAGAGCACAGTTCTCCTGATGACTCACTGTGCTGAGGGGCTGATGTTCCCATGGTCAGATCTTTGGGGACTGATTTCAACCTAATCTCCTGGTGGTGTATCATCTGAGGAGCCCTTTCCTTCATTCTGTTGTTGAGAGAGAGCAAAGGATGGCAAGGTTGTGAACAATAAATTGACCTGGAGGTGCAAAAGTTGTCTAAAGAAATGAAGCTTGTAGTTAAAACTTTCTTAGAATGTGAGGAAGAACCTGAATTTATAAAAATACCTTCTAAGGCAATCATGAATGTTAATGAGACTCTCTCCAAGGAATTGTCTGAGATGCACTCAGAATGTGTGAGCCAGAAAAACTAAGGTTGCTGCAAATTTGCCTTCTCAGCTTGGTGTACAAGGAAGGAGAGGATTTAATAAACATCCTGGAGAGCCAGCTCTCCATGAACACATTAAGAGATGACAAGGGGAGTTGTGAACAAGTTCCTGAGGAAACCCAGGCCCTGGGGATGCTCCTGCAGAGTAAGAGATTCCTTGGCTGATCTCCACCTGGTCCAGGAGGAGCGCTGGAGTTTGGAGGAGGTGGTAGGGGGTGGAGCACTGGCATCAGCAACAAACTGAGCTCTGGGAGCAGAATGACCCTTAGCAAAGTGCAGGCAGACCAAGAGACTCTGGTCTCCCAGTCAACAGCCTTGCAATATGAAGGAGTGAAAGCCCTACTCATCTCTGCCCCAGGAGGAAATGGAGGGGAGCTGGACCTGAGACTGGGTCTCCTCCTTGAGGAGAACAGGGCTTGAACTTGATACTCCAAAAATAAGTACTTTGCTTGGCATGCAAAAGAAATACCCCTATTCTCTGTACAGCCATGTAAGGCAAGCCCTAGACCGTGCCCAGCAGTCAGGAATTGCGTCAGTCCTCTCATTGTCCAGCTGGATGGGTCTAGATGCAGCAATTGTCTAACTGGAGCCTCAGAACAGTGTAATGAGACAGGCAGGAGTCACCAAGGGTTTGAGAAATTATCTAAGTATCTCAACAGCTGGTGAACTACAGAGGGCTAGCATTAAG
This sequence comes from Choloepus didactylus, assembly GCF_015220235.1. Classification (NCBI taxonomy): domain Eukaryota; kingdom Metazoa; phylum Chordata; class Mammalia; order Pilosa; family Megalonychidae; genus Choloepus; species Choloepus didactylus. Next base: position 88,547,325 of record NC_051321.1, on the reverse strand, counting down.
TACAAACTGTCTCTACCCTCTACGTGTCACATCTACAGACCCAGAAAATCCATGGGTCTGTAAATATGGACTCATTTAATCCACACCTGTCACTGTCCTCTACATGTCCCAGAAAATCCATGCCTGTCACAGTCCTAAACACATCACATATATGCTATCATGAATGATGGAAAGGAAAACGGAGGCAGAGAGTCTTGGCACATAATTGTTTCTACATAAACCATTTCCTGTTAAGTTTCTTGACACCACATGGTGAGTTTGTGGTAAAATTTGGGTTCAGATCCAGACATTGTGGCTGGAAACTTGACCCATTCAACCCTTTTCCTGTGTATCCCAGGGAGTACATGATGACTAACAACAGTTTGTTTGCTGAACTTACTCCTAAGGACAAACTGTTCCAGTTTGGCAACTCTGCCATTAAGCAAAATACCAGAAATGGATTGGCTTTTATAAAGAGGGTTTATTAGGTTACAAATTCACAGTTCTAAGGCCATAAAAGTGTCCAGATGAAAGCATCAATATGAGGATACCTTGCCTGAAGAATGGCTGATGACACCTGGAACACCTCTGTCAGCTGGGAAAGCATGTAGCTGGTGACTGCTGGTCCTTTGCTCCTGGGTTGCATTTCTTTCTAAACATCTGGGGTCCTCTCTTAACTTCTCTGGGGCAAACTCTGGGCTTTATCTCTTAGCTTAGCATCTCCAAACCTCTTCAAGCATCAGTATCTGTGTTGGCTCTTGAGCTCTCTTAAGTAGTCCAGTGAACCAATCAAGACCCACCCTGAGTGGATGGGGTCCACACCTCCATGGAAATAATTTAATCAAAGATATCACCCACAGTTGGGTTAAGTCACAGCTCCATGGAAACACTCAATCAAGAGGTTCCACCCAACAAGATTGGGTTAAAAAATCATGACTTTTGTGGGGGACATAAGATATCCAAACCAACACAGTGACCAACATCTTCGGTTGGGTGTGGAGAGTCCATGACAGGCACAGCAGAAAATAACTGGTTTTTAAGTTGGAGAAAAATGAGTTTAGTGTACACTGGTGAAAGCTGGTATAACAGGCTTATTGAAATGGTTGTTCTCAATACTGTGCTTGCTGCAAAGTGAAGTCAGGGTAGTTGCCTCTTCCAAGTACAGGTTGCTCAAGCTTGTCCTTGGCACTGCTGTCTGGGAGCCTGCCAGCCACACCCAGGGCGGGGGAATGGGTCCTGAGGATGGGCCGGCTCTGCTGACACCTGGACACTGCACTGAAGTGAGGTGGGACACCCACCATCTCCCTACCACCCATCCCAATTCCCACTTGAGAAGCTCTGCCCTCCTCCCCCCACTGAAGTCTAATTGTGGGGCAGGGTGATTGCGGTGGTCACCTCACCTGGAAGCCCCAAAGTCCTTTCTCCCCTCCCCTGCATCAGCCAGGAGCAGGCCTGGCACTCTCAGGGACTGGAGCCCTAGCCAGTGCCTCCAAGGAGAGCGGGGTCACCTGGTGGATTCCCACTCCAGGCAGCAATTCCAGACCATTCCCAGTCCTGGCCCCAGCCTCTCCCAGTGTCTCAAGACACAGGAGTCTTCGGATGGGCTCCCCTCTGCTTAGGAGAGTCAAGGTTGTTTTCTCCTCTTCACCTGAGGGCCTCAAGTGATACAAAACTGCTGAAAGCAGGAGCCTATCCCACCACGCCTCCTAAACACAGGTGGATCAGACATTTCAGTCCGTCTGTCTACACCCAGGATGCTTCCCCGGATGGCCCACATAAGGGCCCCACAGAGGGTGGTTCCCAGGCTCCGGGTTTCCCAGGAGCCCTGCTCTTAAGGGCCTCCCCCGGCTCCCCCAGCCCTCTCCGTGCCGCGAGCGTCTTTTCTCTTTCCCACGCTGCTCACCCGTCTGCGCTGTTTTCCTTTGTTTACCGCCCACCCCCAGGACGCAGCTCCCCGAGGGTGCTCTGGCCCAGATCGGTGCCTGTAAACATTTTCCACACATTAGATGCGCTCCCCTTTCTTGAAGGCCACATTTAAAACAACACTCAACCTCGACAGAGTGCCTGTTCACTAGCGATTACACTGTTTGAACAGGAACTCTTCTTCCCTGGCTCCCACAAGCATTTATTCCCAAATCTTCATGCGGCGCTTGCGCATTAAGCGAGGGCTCGGTCCTGGGAAAGGGGTCCGGCCTGACCCGCCCCTTCCCAGCGCAGGCTCTGTGGGCGGCAGACGGCGGGCGCTCGCCAGGCCGGGAAGGGCGGGCCGCAGAGGCGCCTCGCAGCTCCCACCGCCAGCCCCGGCCCTGGCCTCCCGTGCTCCTCCTTCCGCGGAGACCCTCCCTCCTTCCCCCCGGACCCCGGCTCCGCCTCCGGGCGCGCCCGCAGCCCTCGCCCCTCCTCCCTGCGTTCCCCAGACCCCGCCTCGTCCCACAGGGCCCACAGCCCCTCAACCGCCTCTCCCCGGTCCCAGCCCCGACCCTGGCGCCCCCGCGCGCCGCAGCTCCTGCCTTACCTGCGCCATCCCTTGTGGGCAAACAGACCATCTGTGCGAACCGCCCAAAGCAGCGGCTTCCCCGTTCCTGAGACGAGGAAAAAAAAAGCAGAGAAGCGGTAACCCAGAGCAAGGGACACGTCCACGCGCGAGTGACACGCGCTGCGGGTGTGTGCTCAGCTGCAAAGGCCGCTGCACGGGCGTTCGCGCCCCGCGGCTCCTGCTCGGTGGGCGCAGGCCGCTGCCGCTCAGGCCCCCGGGGGCCTTCAGAAGGCTGCCTGGGAGCTCCCAGCCCCTGTGGGGTGGCCTGACGTTTCTCCCACATCCTTCCAGGGCCCGTGGGATGTAGTTTTCATTTCAAGAGCCAGTAACAGTTCACCCCCAAATCATCCAAGCTAGGGGATGCCCAGGATTGAAACAGCAGCATGAAAACATTCCATGTTCTGCCTTCATCTTCTCCTTTGACGAAGGATGTTTATCACAAGAGCAGGAAGGACATCGTTTCAAAGAAGTCAATCCCTTCCAGGAAACTGGGAACAGGTGCCCTGTGAGAGGGAGGGATGTGACTCAGGGTCACCAGGGCACGGATGTAACCTGGAGCCGGGAGGTACAGCCACCAGCCAAGGACGGGCAGCTTGCGACCTTCCCACAGGGCCCTCCCCAGGTGCACTGCGGGCGACCGTCCCTGAAGGCCAGATGGAGAAGGTGTGTCAGGAGGCAGGCCCCACCCCCCGTGCCAGCTGCCCAGGGAGGCCCAGCGAGGCAGAGGGGAGCAGTGTAGAGTGGGGAGCAAGGCCCACAGGACAGCTTCCTGCCCTGCTGGCTGGGGCAGTGAGGGGCCTGCTGGTGCCTGCACAGACCCTCTCTCCTCCCTCTGCCAGTCCTGTGGGCCCACCCTATTGCTTCTGCTGCATTGTCAGCCTCTGCAGCCTTCTCCAAAAGACTGTCCTGGACGACCTCAAGTCACTGAGAGCCAGGAGTGCCTGGGAGTCAGGCCATCCCTTAGCAGGCTGAGCTGGAGGAATGAGGAATTTGGGGTGCAATTCATGCCCTGGCCCCTGGCAGGACCAGGATGGGAATGGGGAGCAAGGAACTCGGGGTGTAACTCAAGGACCAGGCTGTGGTAGGGATGTCACAATAAAAATGCAATGTGTGGATCTTGGATACTGGGCAAAGAAATCCAGCTTTTGAGCGTGAAGTCTGTGAGTTGTGTGAGATGTAGTAAGGACTTGAGGTGTCATCCTGTTAAAGAACATCCTTTCTAGTCAGTGATGCTTGCTAAGGTTCCAGTGGGTGAAAATGACCTGTGGTCTGGAATCTGCTTTAAAACACCCTAGGAAAAAAGTGTGGGCATGTGTCTCATACAGTGTGTGTTTGTGTGTGTTAAAGATTGGGGTTCATAGCACAATTCTCTAGTTTTGTGTGTATGGAAATTTCCATAATAAAGAGATATTTAGAAATGAATGGATATGAGGAAGTGGTGACAAAACATCCAGACAACTCTTTGAAGATGTTAGGCTATGAAATAGTAGCAAACTCAATAGCATTTACCTTGTGCCGGGGCTGTCGTGAGCACTTGACACACAGGAAAGCATTTGATTCTTACAGATGCACTGAAAGGCAGGGACTGTTCTTATCCAGCTTTGCAGATGAGGAATCTGGGGCAGAAAGCCAGTAAGTAACCTGCCTGGGTTACTCACAGGTAAGCCGCAGAGGAGGTGAGCCCAGGCGGGGGCCCCAGTGTTGCCTCTAGACGGAAGACTGGGGGATGCCTGATGAAGGGAAGGCCAGGCAGGTGCTCAGAGCTCAGTCCCTGACGAAGAGGCAGGAGAAGATGGTCTCCAAAGCCAGGATAGGCTCTGGGTAGGGGGGGTCTAAGGGCAGGGTCCCAGTTGGAGACAGCTGCAGAGGGCCCGTGAGCTGAGACCCCACCCTGGGCCAGAGAAGCCAGGAGATGCAACATGTGCTGATAGCCACAATGTCCAGGTGCAATCCCTGCTTTACAGATGGCAGCCCTGCAGTCTCGTACCTGTTCAGATGCACTAGCTAAAAGGTGTGGTGGATGAGTCCAGGCAAACTCCAGTCTCTGCTCCAAACCACAATGCCACGTTTTTCTTTTTTTTCACTTGTTTGGAATGTTCATAATTCCTCATGGAAGTGTTCTTATGCCAGCACACACACACACACACACACACAAAGTGTGTGCGTGAATGGGAAATCATCTCGTCTGCAGTCTAGCCCCTGAGTTGCACCAGTGTCACCCTGACTTTGATGAGGTGGCCAAGAAGTCACCTTCTTTTGGAGGGCTTCTCCATCAGGGGAAGCTGTGCAGTGGGTACATGGGCCTCTCTGTGCTGTTTCCTTTGCAACTTCTTGAGCCTCTAATTATTTTAAAATAGAGGGTTTAAAAAATAATACCTAGGCAGAGCTGAAGGGAGGTAAGGGATGACACTAATTGCAGCGCCCTCTTTTTATGAGGTAGTCTCCTTGCAGATGAGGCCTCTGCCAGAACGTGGGTTGCCTCTCCACCCCAGCATCCAGCTTCTTGCTCCAGCTGCTCTCTTCTGCACCAGTCTCTCCCCCACCTCCTTGCATTTCTCTCCTCCATGGCACCAGCTTCACCTCCCACCCCCAGGCCTCCTGCCAACAGTGGAAGCAACCAGAAAAGGGTCCTTTCAGACTGTTCCTAGAGACATATCCCTGGGTCCTCAGGGCTTGCATTGGCTGTCCCTGTTCTTTCTGTGTATCTTCTGGTGCCTTTCCTTTCACCCCACATTGTTTTTCATTCCATCAGAACACTTCAAATTCTTTAAAAGCGATCTTAAGTAAGAACACCTTAAAATCTTGAGTAACATATGAAATGTGCACAGAACATACTCAGACGTCACCATGCTTGGAAAGGCCCAAGGTCCGCCCACTTTTTATCTTGTTCCATGAAATTTGCTGCAATTACGTGCCCAAAAGTAACCACCATATGTCTCTTCTCACGAAAATCAATTTTACAAAATCATCCAGAGAAATACAACACTCAATAAACAGTCTCCATTGCAATTAATCCATTTCAGAGAAAGCACCACCAGGAGTGGTTACACAACAGAAATGCAAACATTAACATTTCTTTTAAGTTTTTCTTTTTCGCTTTCAACTGCTTTTTATTTCCATGTAGGAGAACGAGAGGAGAAATGTATAATGGAAGATATTCCAAGTGACACTTTGATAACAGGTAGGCAAAAGTACTTTGTTGAATGTCAAACTCAAAATGTCATTTTATGGTATTACTGTGTTAATCTAGAGCATATGTTATTTGCCAATGAGTATAATGCTGCATGGTTTTCTCTTGATGATTTATCAAATTATGCAAGCCTAAAAAGAAAATGGCCTTAAAGTGAATCATGTAATTCCTAAAATAGGAGGCCTGGGAATGTGGGCACCACAGAGTCCAGGCTTAAGTTGTTTTTCCATCATCAGGTTCCCTGAATAAAAGAATCTCTGATGCCATTCATCATGCTAATGATGGTTAAACACTGAAAAGTTATCTGAGGTCTTAAGCATGCCCAGTAAAACAGGACAAAATCAGCACAAATCAGTGTATTCTCTGAATGTCAATGTCCTTAGCCCACCCCACATTCCCCCTGGGAAGGGGTGCTGTGGATGGGTGGCAGGTGTGTCCAGCTCAGACCTGGCTTTCCAAGCACAGTGCCCAACGCACAAGCTCCAAGCACGTTCCTAGACAGCTGAGCTTAACGGGTCGTCTACAAAAGAAACATGTCAGAATCAATAGTAATTTCCCTGTTTTCAATGCAAAAAACAAGCAGGATTTAAATCTAGTGCTATTTTTCATAAATGCTAATAGCATTTTTTACATCCCATTCAATCTTACATTGAATAGTGTCAAATTCTTTTCTCAATTTGACATTAAAAATTGAATGTCAAATTGATCAGTTATCTTGATCTTTACATTTGGATGTTCTACTGCAAAGAGTAATAACTACTGTTCTTCAGAAAATCCAATAAATGTGTACGTATGGAAGCAAAGACAGACAAGAGAAATGTGAGATATGGCTTTGAGATGAGTAGAATGGAAAGAAGACACATGGGGGAGGATTAAATTTATTAGAACCATCACTGCATTGTAATCACCATGACAAGAAGCTTGAAGCCTGTGGGTTCTGAACAAGGCTGCCAGGATCCAAATCCCTTCACAATGGTGAGCTCTTGGGCAAGTTTCTTCACTTGTAAAATGGGATAATAATAATACTACCTCTTTCTTCTGGTGTGATGGTGATTGGATGAATGTAAAGCTTTTAGAACCTGGCCAGCTATGGAGAAAGTGCTATCTAAGTATTTGCTAAGTCTTGTTCTCAGAGCCAACTCTCTTATCCAAGGTGAATCCTTGGCTCCTGGGAGAACAGCCTTGTTGCAGCTCGTTGTTTTCCTAGCAACTGAATTTTTCAGCCTGCAGTTGAAGGGGCAGAGGATGCTTAAGGGAATAGGTAGCCCGCCCACTGTGCATGGTGTCTCATGGCCACTAGCTGGCTGGATGTGGCCTGGGACACAGGTGTGGCAGCAAGCCAGAGCCAAAGGAGCCACTGGAGGCCTTTGAGGCAGAAATGACAAATGCCGTTTCTGTGCTCCTGAGAGCTGCACTGTGGAGAGATCTGTCTAGGCTGGCTCATGGCCCAGCCTGCCATGCTGGCTGCCTCAGCCTTGGTGCTGAAGACCTATTGCAATCCTCCAGTGCTTGGACATTGCTGTCTGTCTGGTTCTTAATGCCCCCTCCTTCCTTGACTCCTCCTTCACTGCTCTAGTTCTTTGCTGGCCTCAATGGTTCCCCACCCCCACCCCTGCCTACCTGGTCTTCCATTTGGGCCCTTCCCACTCTGAGGTCTCCTTAGCCACCAACTTATGCAATTATTTAGATTCAGAGCTCAGCTACTTGAAGTTTACTATGAGTACAGGGAAAATTTGGGCACATGTCAGGTAACATGATCTAATTTTTACATAAAAGAGGAAAATATGGTGCTTAAGCCACAGAACTGCAGGCTCTGGTTGTGGAAGAGACCCTGTGAGTCTGAGCCTCCTGCCCCTGATGGGGTCTCAGCATGCACAATCCCAAGCAGCTTGCCTTCCCCTTGCAAAGAGACATGGTTGGCAACCATCTGAGAGCAGAAAGCTGCCTCCCACAACTTTCACCCAGTCATCTTTCTTCTGCCCACTTCATTCTGGGCTCACTCAAAATTAAGCTATATGTATACATTTTTATTAGAGAACTTATAGGATTACAGAAAACACAAGAGTTCCCCTGTATTACTCCCCAATAGATTTCCATGTTATCAACAATTTGCAATAGTGTGGTACCTTCGTTACAATCGAAGAAACAGTATTATTATAATTATACTATCAATTATAGGCCATAGCTTGCATTAGGGTTTACTGTTTGAGTTGTATAGCTCTATGGGTTTTAAAACAGTTTTATTCTAATAGCATGTCATTCTGTCTTTGTTATAAAGCATACCTCATAATTTTGGTTGGATGCCGAATATTAAGGATGAAAATTTGTGAAGGCTGTGGATAATGTACTCCTCCTACAAAGAGGGTTATTTTTTTTCCAGCAGACAGCTAGGGCTGGTCTACTTCTGTTTTCTCCTTATTCATAGAATGTAGCACTTATCACAGGATGTGGTCCTCCTTGAGCCTCGTCTTATTCCTCTGGTGTGGCTCTTCTGGGTTCCAACGGAAAGTCCAGAGTGTTTGCCAAGGTCCCTCCTACCTCACTGGGGCTTGAACCTCTCTCCCTAGATCCCTGTGGCTGCTGAGGTCTCTGCCAAGCTTTTTAGCTGCCCATTTACCATTTTATGCCTTTTTAAAACACCCCCCCCCCTACTTTTATGTAGTAAAGGTATCAACCAATGACTTGAAGAGGATTCTTTGCAGATTTTGGGCCTCCCTCCTTGTTTTCATTTCCTTCTCCTGGATTTCACTCCACCATTCCCAGCCACTTTGGCAGACAAGAACTCTGACTGCTATTTCCCGAGCCCTTTCTCTCAGCTTCTGTTCCCTAATCCATAATTTCAAAATTGGCCCGAAGGAAAAATGTTAGGATGATTGTGAAACTCACATTGTATCCTTCCCTTCTCTCAGACATTACAGCCTCTTAAGTCTACCTGTGTTGATTATACTCCAATGCCTTCAAACACTTGTTTAGTATATTTTGCCAAGCTTTCATAGTTGTTTTCAGATTGGAGTTGATTGAAGAAAGAATCAGTGAACTTGAAGACAAGAGAATTGAAATGATCCAGACTGAGGCACAGAAATAAAAAAGAATTAGAACAAAACACAAACAGAGCCTAAGAGGCCTGTGGGTTACATCAAGCATAGCAGTATATGCATTATGGGAGTTGGAGGAGAAGGAGAGAAAAAGGCAGAAGGAATATTCAAAGAAATAATGGCAGAAAACTCCCCAAAGGTAACCAAAGACACGAATATGCACAGTCAAGAAGCCCAATGAACCCCCAAAAGATAAACTGAAAGAGAACCACACCCAGATGCTAGTAATCAAATTGTCCCGTGCAGAGGATGAGAGAGAGTTCAGAAAGCTGCAAAAGAAAAACAAGTTATGTATAAGGGAATCTCATTTAGATTAAGTGCTGAATTCTCATCAGAAACCATGGATGCAAGAAGACAATGAATGAAATATTTAAAGTGCTGAAAGAAAACAATTGCCAAGCCAGAATTTTATATCTGGCAAGACTCCTTCAAATCTGAGGGTGAAATTAAGGCATCCCCAGAAAAACAAAAGGTGAGGGAGTTCATACCACTAGACATTCCTTATAGGCAATGCTAAAGGGCATTCTTCAGACTAAAGGAAAGGACACTAGACAGTGGGTTAAAGTGGCGTAAAGAAAGATCTCCAATAAAGGTAACCATATGGGTAATTATAAACGCCAGTAATATTGTATTGTTTTTGTTGGTATGTAACTCCACTTTTTACTTCTTACAGGTTCTAAAATGCAAATACATAAAATTTAATGAGAAATCTATGGTTTTAGACATACAATGTATAGAGATATAATTTGTAAAAAGTACAAGAAAAAGGTAGGGGGACAAGGGCATAGGAACAGCATAGGTGTATGCTATTGAAGTTAATTTGCTATCAAATCAAACATTTGATTTGATTCTACAGATTTAGGATAATTATAGATTTAGGTTAATAAAGTTAAGCCCCATGGTAACCACAAAGAAAATATCTGAAAAATATGAACAGAAAGAAATGAGGAACCAAAATGGTACAGTACAAAAAAATTAACAAAATATGAAAGTAAGCATTAATGGCAGAATTGAGGGACAAAAAGATATAAGACTTACAAGGACAAAATAGTAAAATGGCAGAATAAAGTCTTGCATGATAAGTTCTTAGTTTAAATGTAAATGGATTAAATGCTCCAATCAAAAAGCAAATATTGACAGGATGGATAAAAAAGCATGGCCCAACTATATGCAGTGTATAAGAGACTCTCCTTAAATTCAGAGACAAAAATAGATTGACAGTGAAAGGATGGAATAAAACATACCATGAAAATAGTAATCAAAAGAGAGCTGGGGTAGCAATACTAATATCAGATAAAAGAGACTTTAAATAAAAAATGGTATGAGGGCCAAAGTAGGTCACTATATGATAAAGGGGCCAATTAAACAAGAAGACATAGCAATTATAAATATATATGTGCCTATTGGAAGAGACCCAAAAATATATGAAGCAAGCACTGACAATTATGAAGGGAGAAAAAGCCAATTATATATTAATACAGGAGACTTCAATACACCACCTTTGATAAGGGATAGAATAGCTAAACAGAATATCACTAAGGAAATAGAAGATTTGAATGATACTCTAAACCAACTAGACCTAACAGGTATATATAGAACACTTAGTCCAACAGCAGCAGAATAGAAATTCTTCTCTAGTGCACATGGATCATTCTCCAGGATAGACCACATGTTAGTCACAAAACAAGTCTTCATAAATTCAAAATAGAAATCTATTACAGAGGGATAAGTGGAAAATTAACAAAGAGGCCTTCAGGAGGAGGCTCTTAGGCACAATTATAGGGAGGCCTAGCCTCTTCTTTGCAGCAACAGTCTTCCCAAGGGCAAGTCCCATGGTAGAGGGCTCAGCCCATCAAACCACCAGTCCCCTATGTCTGTGAGCACATCAGCAACCATCAAGGTGGGGAAGCCCAACACCCCTGCACTCTCCACCAGATCTTCAAGGGGGCTCTGCATATTTTTTAATTGTTTTTTTTTAATTGACTTCTTTTTTTAAATTAACTATATCAAAAAAAAAAACATACAAAGAAAAAACATTTCAAACAAACAAACCATAACAAGGGAGTAAGAAAAAGACAACTAACCTAAAATAACTACTTTACTTCCAACATGTTCCTACTCTACCCCCAAAAAATAACCTAATATAAGCAAAATTACTGTGAATTGGTTCCTACCATACCCATCAGAAATTAACAAACCGTAGTCATTCCTGGGCATTCACAACTGGGGAATCTTGAAAAAAGAAAAGCAAAGTAAGCACTAAGTGAGCAAAAAGAAGGAAATAATAAAGACTAGAACAGAGATAAATTGAGAATAATATAATAGAATCAACAAAATTGAAAGTTGGTTCTTTGAAAAAATCAATAAAATCAACAAGTCTATAGTTACACTGACAGAAAAGAGAGGACACAAATGATTAAAATCAGAAATGAAATGGGGGACATTATTACTGACTCCAAAGAAATAGAAGGCTTTTGAGAGGATACATTGACAAACTGTATGACAACAGATTAGATGATCTAGAAACATGCAAACTGCCTACACTGATTCAAGAAAAATTAGAAGACACCAACAGACTTGTAACAAGTGACAAAATTGAATTAGTCATCACAAACCTCCCAACAAAGAAAAGGCCAGCACCAGATGGTTTCACTGGTCAATTTCTCCAAACATTCCAAGAAGAATTAACACTAATCCTGCTCAAAATCTTCCAAAAAATTGAAGATGAGGGAGCTCTTCCTAACTCATTCTGTGATGCCAGCATCATCCTAATACTAAAGTCAGATAAAGATACCACAAGCAAAGAGAATTGCAGACCAATAAATTTTATGATAATACGTGCAACAATCCTCAACCAAATACTAGCAAACTGAATTCAACATCACATTAAAAGAATTGTACCATGATCAAGAGAGTTTTATCCCACATATGCAAGTGTTTCAACATAAGAAAATAAATCAATATGATATGCCATGTTAAAAGAATGAGGAATAAAAATACATAATCATGCCAATTGATGCAGAAAAGGTATCTGTCAGAATTCAACACTGATTCTTTTTTTTTAAATTAAATTTAGTTTTATTGAGATATAGTCACATACCATACAATCATCCATGGTGTACAATCAACTGTTCACAGTACCATCATATAGTTATGCATTCATCACCCCAAGCTATTTTTGAACATTTTCCTTACACCAGAAAGAATAAGAATAAGAATAAGAAATAAAAGTTAAAAGGAACACCCAAATCATCCCCACCATCCCACCCTATTTTTCATTTAGTTTTTGTCCCCATTTTTCTACTCATCCATCCATACACTGGATAAAGGGAGTGTGATCCTTAAGGTTTTCACAATCACACTGTCACCCTCTGTAAGCTACATTGTTATACAATCATCCTCAAGAGTCAAGGCTACTGGGTTGGAGTTTGATAGTTTCAGGTATTTACTTCTAGCTATTCCAATACATTAACACCTAAAAATGGTTATCTATATATTTCATTTCATTTTGCATCCCCCTTTTGGTCAAGAAGATGTTCTCAAGCTCATGTTGCTGGGTCCAGATTCATCCCTGGCAGTCATATCCTGTATTGCCAGGGAGATTTACACCCCTGCGAGTCAGGTCCCATGTAGGGGGGAGGGCAGTGAGTTCACCTACTGAGTTGGTTTAGTGAGAGAGAGAGCACCACATCTGAGCAACAAAGAGGCACTCAGGGGGAGACTCTTAGGCACAATTATAAGCAGGTGTAGTATCTCCTTTGCAGTAATGAGCTTCATAATGACAAACCCCAAGATAGAGGGCTCAGCACATAAAACCACCAGTCCTCAACGTTTGTGAGAACATCAGCAACAATCCAGGTGAGGAAGTCCAACATTTCCACATTTTCCCAGCTGCTCAGGGGCACCCTGCATATACATTTTTATTCTCTGCCCAAATTATTTAGGGATGTCAACACTGATTCTTGATAAAAACACCTAGAAAACTGGGAATAGAAATGGACTTTCTGAACATGGTAAAGGACATATTTGAAAAACCCATAGCTAATATCATACTCATGGTGAAAGACTGAAAGCTTTCCCTCTAAGAATCAGGACCATGACAAGGATGCTTGCTGTTACTGTTTGTTGTCAACACTGTACTGGTAGTTCTAGACATAGCAATTAGGCAAGAAAATGAAAGAAAATCATCCTATTCAAAAATGAAGAAGTAAAACTTTCCCTATTTACAGATGATATGATCTTACATATGGAAAGATAGATATCCATATGAAAAGGAATGAAGGTGGACCCCTACCTCACACCATATACAAAATTAACTCAAAGTGGATCAAAGGCCTAAGTATAGGAAGCATAACTATAAAAATTCTAGAAGAAAACATAGGGAAGCATCCTCAAAACCTTGTGTTAGGCAACAGTTTCTTAGAATTCACATCAAAAGCACAAGAAACAAAAGAAAAACTAGATAAATGAGACTTCATCAAAATAAAAAAAACTTGTGTATCAAAGGACTTCATCATGAAAGTAAAATGATAACCTACAGAATGGGAGAAAAGATTTGGAATCCACATGCCCAGTAAGGGATTACTATTATTATAAAATAATCCTCAAACTCAACAACAAAAGACAAACAACTCAATTTTAAGAATGGATAAAAATCCTTCAATAGACATTTCTCCAAAGAAGATAACCAGATGGCAAAAACAAAACAAAACAAAACAAAACAAAAAACAAAAAAAAAACATGGGAAAGATGCTCAACATCATCAGCCATTAGAGAAGTGCAAATCAAAACCACAGTGAGATACGATTTCATACCCACTAGAATGGCTACTATTAAAACAATGGAAAATATCAAATATTGGAGAGGATGTGAAGACATAGGAACACTCCTTTATAGCTGGTTGAATCAGATGTAAAATGGGCCAACTCCTGTGAGTTATGAGTTTAGCAGCTCCTCAGAATGAATAGAGTTACCATATGTCCTGGTAATCCCACTTCTAGATAAATACCCAAAAGAATTGAAAGCAGGGATGTGAACAGACATTTGCACACTGATATTCAAAGTGGCATTATTCACAATTGCCAAAAGATAGAAGCAACCCAAGTGCCCATCAACAGATGAATGGATAAGCAAAATGTGGTACATAAATATAATGGAATATTATTCAGTTTTAAAAAGGAACAAAGTTCTGAAACAAGCCAGACACAAAGGTACAAATATTGTATGATCTCACTGATATGAAATAATTTGAATAAGCAAATTCATAGAGTCAGAAACAAGAATACGGGTTACCAGGGGCTGGGATGAGGCAGGGAGTGGGGAGTTAATGCTTAATTTGTACAGAATTTCTGTTTGAAAGAAAGGAAAATTTTGGTAATGGATTATGCTGATGGTAGCACAACATTTTGAATGTAATTAACACCTCTGAATTATATATATGAATGTGGATCAAAGGGTAAACTTTAGATTTTATGTATGTTACTAGAATAATTTTTTTAAAACCATAGGACTGCACAATACAAACAGTGAACCCTAATGCAAACTATGGAATATAGTTCGTATTACAATTATAATACTCTTTCATCAGTTGTAAAAAAAGGCACCATACTAATACAAAGTTTTGATAATGTGGAAAACTGTGCTTGTGAGGGAAGAAGAGAATAAAAAAACTGTATTTTCCTCATTATTTTTTGTAAACCTACAACTTCTCTAAAATAAAAAATAAGCATGGGGAAAATGACACAATATCAGTAGAATAATGGAAAGAATAGCAACCAGTCAACAGAAGCTGGAACACAAATGGCATCTTCAAAGAGTATGGAAACAAAACAAAACAAAAACCCATATTTCAGTATTTGTTGAAAATAACCTTCAAAAATGAAGGTGAGGCAAGATGGCAGCATTGAGAGGTGTGGGATTTAGTTAGTACCCTGGAGCAACTAATAACCAGGAACAACTAGTAAATAATCTGGAACAACTGCTGGGGGACAACCATGACAGTCTACACATCGTACACCAACCTGGATTGGGTAGAATGGCTGAGATTGCAGCATAAAAACTGTAAGTCAAAACTGCTAACCATGCCAGGAGCCCCCTACCCTGAGGGCAGGCTGAGCTACAAGACCTTTTTGTGAGAGAAAGCAGCATTCCCTGAGCAAGTGAATATAGCTCAACCTAGCTCAAACTGGGGTTTTAATTAACAAATATGGACTGCTTAATACAAGCTAGAAACATAGACAAACCCCTAACAAGCAGCAAATTACCCTGAGGTTGCTCCCAGTGGAGAGGACGTGGGGCTGATGGAAAAAAATTAATTAAAAAAAAAAGTGCAGAGGCTTTTGGAGATGACTGAACTTAGAGAGCCAGAAAATGGCTGTGCCCCAGGAAAGGAAGAACAGAAGATCAGGTCATGTACTCTCTGACAGGTGAAACTGGGGGTCCATGGACTGCTTCTGAAAGGGGGCTTTCTTTCCCTTTTTCTCTCTCTTAACTTGAGTGGCTCAGTGGAGAAATCCTCAGCCATTTTCAGTTTGCAGCACTCTGACCCAGACAGGGGTGGAGTTAACAGAGTCGGAGAGGCAAAGGAGAAATTCAAATGCAGAAGATAACTCCCTAGGGGTGTATCTTCCCTAAGAGGAAGGAGGTGGGGCCCAGCTCTAGTGCCAGCCCTCCGTTCAGAACTCAGACCCCAGGGCCTGGGGGAAAAGAGTCAACACAGAAACAACCTAACCTGAGAACTAAAGGGAACACACTTCTTCACACCAGTCAGGAGTGACAGTCAGGTTAGGAAAAGCACAGCAGCTAGAGGCTTCTAAGGTGTCAATCTTCTAAGACACACCCTCAGGAAAACTTGATGCTGAATATAGCCCCATTATGAGACCTGAACCCATTCTGGTCTGGGAAAATCTCATTGGGGTAACGAAGGAAACCAGATGCCTGGACAACAGAAAACTACAAATTACACTAGGAAAAACAAAGATATGGCCTAGTCAAAGGGACAAACTTACACTCAATTGAGATACAGTGGAGATATTGTTTCACTTTAATGAAATAATTAATTAAAGATTTTCAAATAAATATGCTAAATCAATGCAAAAACCAAGTCAATGAGTTCAGGGAAGATATGGCAAAAGAGATAAAGGATATAAAGAAAACACTGGGCAAACATAAGGCAGAAATAAAAAAAGTTTGGAAAAAACAACTGGCTGAATCTATGGAAATGAAGGGCACAACACAAAAGATGACAAACACAATGGAGACATAAAACAGCAGATTTCAAGAGGCAGAAGAAAACATTCAGGAACTGAACAGCACACCTGAAATCCTACACACAAAAGAACAGATAGAGAAAAGAATGGAAAAATGTGAGCAACGTCTCAGAGAATTGAATGACAACATGAAGCACATGAATGTACATGTCACTGGTGTCACAGAAGGAGAAGAGAAGGAAAAAGGGGCAGAAGCAAAAATAGAGGAAATAATCAACGAAACTTTCCCATCTCTAATGAAAGACATAAAATTACAGATCCAAGAAGCGCAGCATACCCCAAACAGAATAGATCTGAATAGATCTACAACAAGACACTTATTATATAATAAGATTGTCAACCATCAACGAATCTTGAAAGCAGCAAGAGAAAAGAGATCCATCACATACAAAGGAAGCTTGATAAGACTATGTGTGGATTTCTCAGTAGAAACCATGAAGGCAAGAAGGAAGTGATGTGATATATTTAAGATACTGAAAGAGATAAACTGCCAACCAAGAAACCTATATCCAGCAAAACTGTCTTTCAAATATAAGAGTTTAAAATATTCTCTGACAAACAGACAATGACAGAGTTTGTCAACAAGATACCCGCTCTACAGGAAATACTAAAGGGAGCACTACAGACAGATAGGAAAAGATAGGAGTGAAAGGTTTGAATCACAATTTTGGGTGATGATAGCACAACAATGTAAGTACACTGAACAAAGATAACTGAGTATGGTTGAAAGGGGAAAGTTAGGAGCATGTAGGACACTAGAAGGAAAGAGGAAAGATAAAGACTGGGGCTGTATAACTCAGTGAAACCTAGAATGCTCAACAATTGTGATAAAATGTACAAATATGTTTTTACATGAGGGAGAACAAATGAATGTCAACCTTGCAGGTGTTAAAAATGGGTTGATATTGGGGGAAAATACAATCAATTCAAACTAGAGACTATAGTTAACAGAAACATTGTATTATGCTTCCTTTAATGTAACAAAGGCAATACACCAATGTTAAATGCCTATAAGAGGAGGACATGAGGGAGGGGTATGGGACTCTTGGCATTGGTGATGTTGCCTGACTCTTTTATTGTACTTTAGTTTAATTGTATCTTTTCTTTTGTTGCTTTTTAGCTGTTGTTTTTTTCCTTTCTTTTTCTTCTTTTGTCCCTCTACCTTCTTTGACTCTTCCTTCTTCTTTGTAGAAGAAACAGAGATGTCCTTACATAGATAGTGGTGATGGTGGTGAATGCCTAAATACGTGATTATATGGGGAACCATCTATTGTTTACTTAGGATGGAATATATGGTGTGTGAACAAAACCTTCTTAAATACAAAACAGGTTGAGGGCACTATATTGAATGAAATATGTCAGAAACAAAGGGACAAATATTGTATGGTCTCCTGATATGAACTAATTATAATATGTAAACTCAGAGACAAGAAATATAAGTTACCAGGATAGAGAATGAGGCTAAAGAATGGGGAGTGGTTGCTTTTTATGAGCAGAATGTTTAACTAGGTTGAACGTAAGTGTTTGGAAATGGACAGAGGTGACGGTAGCATGTTATTGTGAGAGTAACAATGCTGAATGATGTGTCTGTGTGGTGGAAAGGGAAGCTTCACGTCTCATATGTCACCAGAAGAAAAGTTGGAGGTTAAAATATGGGAATGGGTCCAATATGGTGGCACCCAGTGATAGTGTGAACTGTGAGGAGTTTGCCAAGTTCCAGGAATTACTCAAGGTGATGAGGACAACTGATGACAGAATAGTACATGAATTAAACACTACGGTTCCAACAGTTTCCTTTGCAGGGAAAATTGATGCCAGCCAAACCTGTAAACAACTTTAGAGTCTTTGATGATAGCTCATGCCAGTAGCGACAGAGTCATAAAACAGTGTGTCGCTCAGACCTCAGCAATAGTAAAAGATCTCTGAGAAGAGAGAGAGAAGAATTTGGACAATTTAGCTTTATTAAAGCAACTTAGAAAACAACAGACAAAGTTGAAATGGATGCAGTCAGAACTGAAAGTTGAAGAAGTGGTAAATGACAGGAGCTGGAAGGTGTTTAATGAACACTGTTGAATTCACTTCAAGCCCCCAAAGAATGAATAAACAAAGAGAGAGACATTGTTTTAAAGGACCAGGTCTCTCAGAAGAGCTAAGCATGGCAGATAGCAAGAAGGTGGGCTTCCTAGGGTGATTTCTGAGCCAACAGTCCAAGACCTTTTGTTGATTTCAGCCCCAGTTAGCCAAGACCTCACAAATAAATAATTCTAATAATTATGGAAAAATCAACTGCTATTTTATACTGATTCTGTAAAAAAAAAAAATTACAAAATATTAAAATAATTTTCTGATTCAGTGTGAAAAAATACGGGAATGTATAAAACAGTGAATCTTGTGGTGGACAATGTCTGTGATTAACTTTACAAATGTTAGAAATCTCTTTCATGAACTACAACAAATGTATGACACCATAACTAGAAGTTAAAATGGAGGGGTATATAGGGAAAAATATACCTATTGCTAACTATGTACTATAGTTAGTAGTATTTTAACATTCTTTCATGGACAGTAACAAATATACTATACCAATACTATGAGTCAATAATGGAGGGGGGTGGGTTAGGGATATGGGAGGATTTGAGTTTTCTTTTTTGTCTTTATTTCTTTTCTGGAGTAATGAAAATATTCTAAAAATTGGAAAAAAATTAATTGTGGTGATGGATGCACAGCAGTGTGATGCTACCATGGGCAATTGTTTGTGCACTTTGGATCATTGTATAGTATGTGAACAATTGCAATAAAATGGAATTTAAAAAAATGAAAGTGAAATAAAGATGTTTTGAGAAAAGCAAAAGCTCAGAGATTGTTTAACCAGCAGACCTGCACTATAAGAAATATTAAAGGAGTTCTTCAAGCTGCAGGGGAATGAATCCTGATGGCTACAAAAAATCAAATGAAAGAATGAGGAGCACCAAAAAGGGTGAACATATGGGTAAACATAAACAACTATTGACTGTTTAAAACAATAATAATAATGTCTTGTAGGTTTTATAACTTATGTAGAAGTAAAATATATGATAGTGATAACACAGAAGAAGAAAAAGGGTAAATTAAGCTGTTTAAAGATTCTTGCAATGTTCAGGAAGTAGTAAAAGTGTAATTTAAAGAAGAATGCAATAGAAGGTTGCATACTGTGATCACTAACATAGTCAATAAAAGAATAAAAAAAAGAATGTATGCCTAATATGCTAATAGAGACAATGAAAAAATAAAACATAAATAACCTTGATTATTCCAGACAAAGGCAAAAAAGGGGAAAAACAAACAAATAACAAATGGGAAAAATAGAAAACAAATAGCAAGATGGTAGGCTTAAAACCCAAGTACATCTTAAATTACGTTAATTGTAAATGGACTAAACACACCAATTAAAAAACCAAGATTGTCAGACTGGATTGAAAAAAACCACACAACTGTATACTGTTTCCAAATGAAACACTTTTAATTTGAGGAAATGTTGAAAGTAAAAGAATGGGAAAAGACCTGACACGTAGAATATGAACTAAAAGAAAGTTGGTGTAGTCAAGTAGACTTTAAGAATGTAAATATTACTGGAGTTAAAGAGGGACAAATATACCAATGTTTAATAATAGAAAGGTGTTTGGGGGGTGTTTCCCAGTTCTCTGTTGTGAACTTCATTTAAAAGAATTTTGAGCATGATGGACTATCAATTAATTCTCTATTATCATTATTTTTCCTTTTAAATATGGTCACATCTTTAATCATCAGTCTATTACTTTGATGTGCCAAATAAGGTGAAAGCAGACACAAAATACAAATATGAAATGGTTTTTAAAAAGGCCCTTTGATATCTTACAACTCAGTAACAAAACAAGCCATTGAAGATGCACAAATGGCCTATAAGCATATGAAAAGATGCTCATCAACATTAGTCACTAGGGAAATGCAAATCAAAATTGCAATGAGACACCACTTCAGACACACAATGACTATTCTCACATAAACAAACAAATCAGACAGAAGATAAAAATATATTTGCAAGGATGTAGAGACATTGGGACTCTACTGCATTGTTTTTGGGAATGCAAAATGATGCATGCATTGTGGAAAAGAGTTTGGTGGTTTCTCAAAATGTTTACCATATGACACAGTTATTCCACTCCTGGATATTTACTCCAAACAATTAGAAACAGAGACTTAAACAGTTACTTGCACACCAATGCTCATAGCATTCTCAATAGCCAAAAGGTGGGGAAAAAAACAAATATCCATTAACAGATGAATGGATAAACAAAATACAGTACATAAACACAATGGAGTTTTATTCCACCATAAGAAGCACCATAAGAAGGAATGAAGTTCTGACAGATGCTACAACACGGACACAAAAAGGCACATATTGTGTATGATTCTACTTACATGAGGTACCTAAGCAAATTCGTAGAGAAAGTATAATAGAGATTACCAGGGGCTTTTTCACTAAAATGAAAAAATTTTTAATTTTCTGAGAATCTATGGGGACCGTAGAATAGGCCTGAGATCCCCAGTTCAGGAAGAGCAGATAGAATTTGTCTTGTTTCTCTCTTCATAGCTCTTAATACCAATGTGGTCCAACAGAATACAGCCTTCTAGAATGTTCAGGAGGGATGACCTCAGAGACAGTCATCCAAATCTACCGTCAAGGTTGTTTTTGCTCACTAAGACTAAAAATAGACTGCAAGAATTTTTGAGGTATTGGCTTATGTCCTCTTCAGATGGAGGTAGCTAAGTGCACCATGGAAGACTGGATGGAGAATAGGCTTTGAGACAAACAAACAAGATGTAGTTTAAAACCCACTTTTATTGCTTAATAGACGGGTGATTTTCAGCTCCTTATCTGTAAGCTGGAGACCACAGCTCCCCTGAAGCAGCAAAGCACCTGGTATTGTCCTTACGAGCAGCAGGTACCTGTCGATGTCAGCTCCCGCCCTGTGGACTCTGTCTCTAACCTCTGAACTTGGACTATGAGTGTCTGTCCTAAGCCTGCCTAGAAAAGTACATATGACTCTGACTCTAACCCCTTCCTGAAAGGAAGATTGATGAACCGGGAAGCAGAGAAGAGGCTTGCATTCTCTGAGCAGAGGCTGACAGGGAAACGGTACAGGAGTTATGCACCCATAAATGGTGATAGTCTGCACCCCTCCCCCACCCTGGCTTCAAGACAAAAATTTATTCCTAGACATTTTATTCTCTTACATGCTATTGCATATGGAATATCTTTCTTGATTTCCTTTTTGGGTCATGCATGCTGATCTCATACTCTGCAATTTTGCTGAAGTTATTTGTTAGTTCTGTTAGCTTTCTATTAGAATCTCTGGAGTTTCTATAAATAGGATCATGTCATCTGCATATAAAGATAGTTTTACTTCTTTCTATCCAATTTGTATGCCTTTTATTTCTTTCTCTTGCCTAATTTCTCTGGCTAGAAGACAGTGTTGAATATCAGTGCTGACAGTGGGCATCCTCTCCTCTCCCTATTCATATGGGAAAAGTTTTCAGGCATTCACCACTGAGTTTGATATTAGCTTTGCATTTTTCATAAATATCCTTTATCATATTAAGAAAGTTCTCTTTGACTTCTATTTTTCTGATTGTTTAGTTTTCATTAGAAAGCCCAATAATAATGTAAGGACTTATTTATCAAGCACTTACACAGAGCTTACAGTGTGCTAGGCTCTGCATTAAGTAGTTTATAAATATTAACTCACTGAATCATCACACCCTAAGAAATATACTATTATCATCCTTGTTTTACTGGTGGGGAAACAGGCATCTTGCCCTGGACAGCACAGCCAGTAAACTGCTGAGTCAGGGTTCAATCAGGTGGTCTGGCTTGAGTCATGGTTCATGAGCACTGAAGCCTGCTGGCTCTCTCACAATGTGGTGACAAACATGACAAGGCTTGTTACGTTGGTGGTTAACATATCAGTTCTATCCAAAGCAATATACAGATTTGACACAATCAGAATTCCAACCAACTTCTTCAAAGAAATAGAAAAAACAATCATCAAATTTATATGGAAGAGTAAACCCCAAATAGCCAAAGCCATCAAAAAAAAAAAAAAAAAAAAATTGGAGGACTCACACTTCCTGACTTTAAAATTTATTACAAAGCTACAATTTTGACCTAAATATAAGAAAGAAAAGTATAAAACACCTAAAAGAAAATATAGGGAAACATCTTAAGGATTTTGTGCTAGGCAATGGTCTTTTATACTTTACATTAAAACCACAAGAAATCAAAGAAAAAATAGATAAAATTGGTACTTCATCAAAATTAAAAACTTTTGTGCATCAAAGGACTTAATCAAGAAAGTGAAAAGAACCTATAGAATGGGTAATTTTTGGAAACCATGTCTGATAAGGGTTTAATATCCAGAATATATAAAGCAATTCTACAACTTGAAAATAAAAAGACACACAACCCAACTTAAAAATGGGGGAAAGACTTGATTAAACATTTCTCCAAAGAAGATATACAAATATCCAAAAAGCACATTTGAAAAGATGCTCAAATTCATTAGCCATCAGAGGAATGCAAATCAAAACCAGAAGATACCACTTCACACACACTGAAGTGGCTACTAACTGAAAAAGGAAAGTAAGTGTTGGAAAGGATGTGGAGAAATAGGAATACTTATGCATTGTTGCTGGGAATGTAAAATCATGCAGCCACTGGGGAAATCAATATGGAGATTCCTCAGAAAGTTAAGTACAGAATTACCATATGACCAGGTAATCCCATGCCTAGATATTTTCAAAAGAATTGAAAGCAGGGATGAAGAGACATTTGCACACTGATGTTCACAGTGGCATTATCTGTAATTGACAAAAGGTGGAAGCAACCGAAGTGTCCTCCAACAGAAGAATGTATCAACAACATACGGTATATACATACAGTGAAATATTATCCAGCCATAAAAAGGAATGAAGTTCTGATGCATTCTACACCATGGGTGAACCTTGAAAACATCATGTTGAGTGAAATACACCAGACAAAAAAGTACACAAATACTGTATGATTTCATTTATATGAAATAAACCAAATATGCATAATCATAAAGTGAGAAACTAGAATAAAGGCTACCAGGAACCAGGTGGGGAAAGGGAATGGGGAGTTATTGTTTAATTGGTACAAAGTTTCTTTTCGGGGTGATGGAAAAGTTTTGGTAATGGAAGATGAAAATGGAGGCACAAATTTGGGTGTATAATCAACACCACTGAATTATATATCTGAAAAGGGAAAAAAGGGAAATTTAAGTTGGATATAATTTACCACTCACACACACACAAACCAGTAGAACTATTCCACACAAGTGAAGCTGCATGTAAACAGTGCACTGAAGTTAGTAGCATAGTTGTAATAATATTGTTTCATGAACTGTAGCAAAGGTACCACCCTAATGCAAAATGTTAATAAGAGAGGACTCTGTGTGGAGGGGAGGTATATGCAAACTCTGTTTTCTGCTTCATGTTTCGGTACACCTACAACTTCTCTAATTCACAATATTTTTTTAAAAAAAGAAAGTCGCATAATTTAACTTCTGTACCTAACGGCTTCCCAGAATCCCTACAGTGGACTTGCAGACCCTCCATGACCCAGCCCCTGTTATCTCTGACCTCATCCCCTACCAGTCGCCCCCTAATATCCTTCCAGCCTCTCTGCTGTTCTTTGAACACTCCAAGCATACTGCTGCCTCAGGACTTTTGCGTTTCCAGTTACTCTTGAAGGGAATGATCTTTTCTCAGACACAGACAGTATAATGTGGTGGTTAAGGGAAAACACACTACACTGCCTGAGTTGGGGTCCTGATTCTGCCACTTGCTAGCTCTGTGGTCTTGGGCAAATCACTTTTCCTTACTATGCCTAAGAATCACCTTACGTAAAATTATCATAAAAATAGTTTCTACCTGTCATGAAGATTCAGATAATATGCATTAATTGCTTAGAATGGTGCTTGGCACATAATTACTACTAAATAAATAAATATACAAATACCCACATATACATGTACAAACACACATATACATTCACAAGCATATACATATGTATACACACCCATGTATGTACATTCACACACCATGAACATTTGCACACATACAGACCCACACATACACATGTGAAAATATACAGAGGCACATATACTTTCACATACATATATCTACATTCATAGAAACAATGCATACATACCTTCATGAACACATACACACACTTAAATTCACCCACACACATATATTCATACACATATACATTCAAAGACACATATTTATACACACATAGAAATACATACATATATTCACATATATATATAATATTCACCCACATATTTTACACACACATATATGCATTCATATACACACATTCATTTATACACATATATACCTTCACAAATATATTAACACAATATATTTATGTACACACATACATATATAAAAACAAAACATATATATACAGACACATGTATACCCATATACACACACATTCACACATACATACACACATACATGTATACCTTTGTGGTGGTTTGAAGTTGTATGTATCCCAGAAAACCATGTTCTTAAATCTAATCCAGTCCTGTGGGTGTGAACACAGTGTAAGTAGGACATTTTGATGAAGCTACTTCAGTTAAGGTGTGGCCTACCTCAGTCAGGATGGGTCTTGATCCTATTACTGGAACCCATTATAAGCGGAGTGAAATTCAGAGAGAGGGAGGGAGGGAGGGAGAGAGAGAGAGAGAGAGAGAGAGAGAGAGAGAGAGATGGAGGGAGGGAGGGAGAAGCATGAAGCATGAAGGTGAACCTCAACAGAACCTAGAAGAGAAGGCAGAGGCCACCACGTGCCTCGACATATGCCAAGCTCAGGACCAAGAATAGCCAGCAGCCGACCCCAGAACACCACAGTCTTCAGGAAGAAAGCATCACCTTGATGACAACTTGATTTGGGCTTTTTCCCAGCCTCAAATCCTGAGTGAATAAATTCCCATTGTGTAACCAGGCCCATTTCATGAATTTGCTTGAGCAGCCTAGGAAGCTAAAACAACCTTCATGCACACATACACATATATTTATAAGTACATATGTACTCACACACATGTATACACATTCACAGACATATACATTTATACACACATGTGTATATGCACACAAATATATACTTTTTCACACATACATACAAATTCAAAGATATTTATACACACACATACATATACAGAGATATACATTCATACACACAAACACATATACATTTACACATATACAAATACCATACATGTATATATACACAGAAATATATAACTTCACAAACATATACAGATATATATTTGTACACACACGTCTGTCTCCCTCTTTCACATCCCCTGTAGGTCTTTGCTCAATTGGCAGAGAAGCCTTCCATGACTTCCCCACACAGCACTGCAAAGTCCCCAGCGTGAGACATCAATCTCAGTTTCTTTCCTTGGCACTAAGTATATCAGCATTTATTTTCTTTTTATTTAGGGAAATGACAAAGACCCAGTTTATCAGATTTAAGTTTCATAAATCAAAACTTAACGTTACATATTTAAACAGTTGTCAAAACACTTAGGTATCAGCATTCATGCACAATTGAAAATGGCCTTAATTTATGTTAAACCAGAAATGTATCACCAGTAATGTATTACTGTCTTTCACAACTAAGCACTGAAAGAAAAAGAAATGATTTTTGTAGACGATTCATCCCAACAATGTTAACTTCACAGCAGACTGATTCTACTTGGTTCACACTTCAAACAAAATGGGAAAGAGCAAGATCCAGGCTGCTATTAGTGTATAATTTTGTCCCAGTACTGCTAAAGAGTCATGATTCACCTTGGAGTAAGTTAAAAAAAAAAGCATGCACACAAAAATTTACAATAATTTTAAAGGCAAAAAAAGGCCTAATTTGGTCACCACAATAAACTCAAAAGTCTGTGACGTTCTTTGAGGTTACCTACAGAACTGCTTGTTAGATCATATACTTTGAAAGTTGTCACCTTTCTGTGTATGTGTTGTATGTCACAATTGTGGAACTATAACCCATAGCATTCTTTGAAATTTGCTCTCTAAATGCTTGTTAAATCATACTTTGAAAGTTATCACTGATCTGTATATATGTTAAATTTCACAATAAAAAGGTATTTTTTAACGAACAGGTGCTGTGGTGAGCATTTTTAACACCTCGACATTATGCTAGTGATTTGCTTGTCTGTTTCTTGCCTGTGTGAAAGCTCCTTGAGGCAAGGATGTGGTCGGCTTTGTTCACAGCTGTGTCCCCAGCTCTCAGAACAGGGCCTGCTCCGTGAAGGTGCCCATTTATCCTCGTCCAGTGACTGTGTGAATGAGTGAATAAAAACACTCTCCTCCAACACCATCTTGAGATGAAATGAGGTAATGCATGTTGGGTGCTCAGTTGAGTCCCAGGCAGGGAATATGGACACAGTAATGTCACCTGCCTTTTCCCTCCCACTGCAGCTTTCAAGTATACACAGGGGGAGCTAAGCCCCAGGCTGGCAATCAGAATCTAAGGGCAGAAAGCAGAGGAGACGGTGATCCCCAGTCAGCAGGAGGCTTCAGAGGCCAGGAGAGAGAGGCTAGGACAGGACCCCACCTTTGTTTACGAAGGAATGCTGCCTGAGGTATAGACGGTAATTGTGGGAAGGCAGGGGGGTGACTTGGAGGCCAGTGAGAAAAGGCTCAGTCCTGGCCCACGTGGAGCTCATGGAGCCCATTCCAGGTGGAAAGCTTTCCTCGGCCCATCTTCAACAACCCTCACAACTCCAAGACTTAGGCAGGATGTGTGTTGCCTCAGTTTCTCTGAATAGGAAATTGAGGCGTGGACTGGTGGGATGATTTGCCAAGTCACCTGGTCAACAAGAGCTAGAACTGTACCAAGAACTCACGGTCCCCTCTGTATTCCAGGGTTGTCCAACTCTGCCTCACAATGCCAACACCAGGACAGGAGTTGTTCACACTGCTACACTATGTTGTGATTGGAAAAAACTGAAAAGACAAGTCCTTTTAAGTGGCAGGAACCATCTGATTACCTTGTCTTACATTAATTGCATAAGAAATGTCTTCTATGTTTTGAAACAGGGACTTTCAAGGTACAGAAGTGGGATATAGGCAGACATGATTTCCTTGAATCTGCTCCAGGTTTGGGAATGTTTGTGACTGTTACAACTTACAATGATGAGGTAAACATTCTTTATGTTTTTTAAATAAAATCTTTCATTTGCTAAGTATGAATGTACCCTGCATCCCTGCAAAGTTTTAAATGTGTTAGTTATGTGACAGGAGCACTCATTAATCAACACTTATGATTCTTAATGTGTACATTGTAATTCTAAATAAAGGCAGCATGCAAAGGGGAATTGAGAACATGGCAAGATTCTTCTGTTTTCTCCAAATCAATATTGAAAGACTTTTTTTTTAAAAAGTAGAATCTTTATTGTATTTTATAACTATGCATAATATATATCTGTTTATAAAATTCAAAACAACATAGAAATAAACTAAACAGAAAATCAAATTTCCCCAACAAATATAGCCACTATGAAAAGCCCAAGTATATTCTTTGGGACATTTTAAAAGTGTGTGTGTGTGTGTGTGTGTGTGTGTGTGTATACACACACATATATATAGACATATATACATATATACTTGCACATGTGGTGTTTCAAACACTATGTTTTTCAAAAATAGCATACTATAGAGATTGCTCTACAAAACGAAAGGAACACCTTTTCTTAATAGTAGATATAAATCTAATAACACTTTGTGTAAATGTATTTAATTAATTCCCTACCAGAAGGCATTGAAGTTATTTCAAAATTCCAGTTTTGCTGTTACAAATGACATCACACTGAATGTTTTACACAGAACCTTGTCTACTTGTGCATTTCCAAGGATAAATTTCTACAGGTAGAACCACTGGGTCAGTGCTTATGCACATTTTAATTTTTAATACATTTGGCCAAACTTTTCTCCAAAATGGTTCTTCCAGCTTATGAGCTTCACCAACAATGTCTGGACAGTGCTTATTTTGGCACACTACCTCTGGGTACATTTTAATCTTCCCCAGTCTGATAAAGAAAAAGGGATGTCTTAATGCAGTTTGTACTTCTCTGATTACAAGCCAGGCTGAGTATTTTCTCATATGTTTTTGGCCATTTGATTTCTTCTTTGGGAACTGCACAATTTTTACTAGATGATATAGAGGAAATTTATATTTAAAAATGAAAAGCAGAGAATAATAAACTTGAACTATATAAATCCTCTTATTGTAGGTATTGCTGTCAAAGTTATATGGCCCACAAGGAACATTCTATTTTACTTCCCATTCATCTGGTGAGCACATCATCTGCTTAACATCTAATTCGACAAAGATCTGGTCATTTGGAGGGAGTGATCTGGTGAGTGGCGTCTCCCGTGTCGTTGTCCATGCACCCAGCGTCCGTGCTGTCCAGGCTTGACGCCGGCCCGCAGAGCCATTCCCTGCAGACTGGCCAAAGCTTATTCAAGTCCCACGTCCAGATCTGGGTGCAGCAAAGAAAGAGGGAGTGGGAGAGCTTGGGAAGGTTCAAGGGAGAGCCAGGAAGTTGAGTAAAGGGTTTTAAAATATAAACTATGCGGGAAGGGTAAGAGAATTGTGATTACTCAGGCTTGAAAACAAGTAAAGACTGAGGGGTGGATTAGTAAGGAATTCTAATAAATAAAATGCATACACGGTGGTGGTGATGGCCTATTTCCTAAATGTGCTGACAAAGACTAAGAAAATTTTGCTTTAGCAGGAGTCATTTAGTTATAGATGAATAAAAATGCCCTGTGGGCAATAATAAATTTTTGCTGTACCAAAGGCATTTGCCTAATAGTAAATTTGATGTCCAGGTTACCAGTTAATGCATTATTTTTACAAAGAAAAACTGCTGAGCAGAATAGGGAATAGAGGGGCAGGGAGAAAAAGAGACAGAGCAGAGGAGTATCGCAGGGACCCAAAGCCCAGTTCACCAAATGGAGGGAAGGGACAGAAAGGGGAGGGCAATGGGAGGAAAGAGAGGGAGAAAGGAAGGAAAAAAGAGCAGAGTTATTTTGGAAACATGACTTGCTTCCTTTTGTTGTCTGTGCAGCGGGTCCACTTAGATATTCGAGTTGGAGAACATGACCTTGATGCAGCCATGGCACAGGCAAAGGACAAAGTCAATGAAGTCAGAGTGAAGCTTGAACATCTAATTGAGCAAATGCAGCAAATAGTCAAAGAACAAAACTATCAAAGGGTCAGTTTGCCTATTCAGCTTACTTTACCTCTTCATTCCTCTTCATGCCAGGGAAGGCATTTCCTGAGACAAAGCCTCTGGAGCAAGGAACCGCCTGCTCCTTGGTCTTTCTCTATGAGCTAAAACTGCAGACATGCAGGGCTGGAGAGAGCCATCTGTCCCTCTGTCTGCTGGAACCAGAGCTCCTTGAGGAAAGGGGCCTGGGACTCATTCGCCTTTTTACCCCCAGTGCCAGACAAAGTGCCTGCAGCAAGTATGAGCCTAATAAATGTTAATTCTAGAACAAACAAATAAATGCTTTCAAACACACCCTCTTAGCAATGCAAATGCCACCTTGTAGGTTTGTGCAGACTCTTCGAGTATAACCCGCTTTCTTTATCAATACTTTATGAGTCACTGCACTTAATGGAGTCTGGGGAGAAGTGAGCTCAAGTCTGGCCCACCACTCACTCACTTTTGTGTTGTCTCTAAGCCTTCATTTCCTCATCTGGAAAATAAAATGAAGACGGGTGTGATCATTCAATAAGGAGTGCCCAGTGCTCAGCAGAGAGTGGGTTAAGGACTTGCACGGTCAAAACCCATCATTTCTGGGCCATGTGCTATATAAATATTTGCTTTGCCTTATGGTGGCAAAATAAAATGTATAATTACATCATAAGTCTTGATATATTACATCAAAATGTAAAAATGTGTTTTATAAGGTTGATTCTTCCTTTCTGATACTTAGCTAAATAAAGCACTCTGGCAAAAAAAAAAATCATATACTGAGGTACTTCAAGAATCTAAACCCACCCCTTTCTCTTCTCTATAGGATCGAGAAGAAAATTTTCGAATGACCAGTGAAGATACCAATGGCAATGTTTTATGCTGGGCTCTTGCACAAACATTAATCCTTATCTCGGTTGGACTTTTCCAAATGAAATACCTTAAAGACTTCTTTATAGCTAAGAAGCTTGTTTAAAAGTTATTCATAATGTTCAAAAATTGATTGAACAATTTATGATACACAACTATATGCTGGTACTGTGAACAACTGATTGTACACTGTGGACGACTGCATGTGTGTGAATATATCTCAATAAAACTGAATTTAAAAAATATTGTTGAGACATTGTATCAACCGGTTCATTCTTTTCTTTGTTGAGTCATATGCTATTGACTGAATATACTGTAATTTGTTTAACCATTCTCCTGTTGATGGACATTTGGCTTGTTTTCAGTTTTACTATTTTGAATAAATAGGCTATGAATATTACAAAAACATTAAAAAACATTAAGAAAAAAGAAAGGATGCTGGATTTTGTCAAATGTCAATTGGAATCATGTGGTTTTTTCCTTTTTGATTTGTTAATGTGGTGTATTACGTTAATTGATTTTCTTGTGTTGAACCACCCTTGCATACCTGGAATAAAACCCACTTGGTCATGAAAAAAGAATTATTCATAAAGGCAAAGAACTACCTGCTAATTTTCATACTTGAGATAATAGGTCAAAACATGACTATAAATATGTATTGTTTTATGAGATCTCAAAGACATCAACATTTGAAATTAATTTCTAATTGATCAGCATTTGTAACATTGGCAAAAGTTTACTTTAATAGTGTAGCTTCTGAATTTGACAGAATAAGCACATCACCTAATTGCTATTTTAAATAAAATGTGTGCTGGACTCAGATGTCTGGCCAGGGCTGGCCAGCTGGGTATTCTGTCTTCACACCTTTCAGCCTACCTTGTGTTTCAGGTGTACTGCGACAACTGCCTTGTAGCAGGCCCGGCCCCCCCCAGACTCGCCATTGTGGGAACAGTCGCGGGCAGGGGGTGGCAGAGGCAGCCCTCTAGGTGGCCGTCGGGGTAGGGGTGGGGGGAAGTTGTGCACGGGGTGGCTGTGTGGAGGCGGCTTGCAGTAGAGGTGTTGGGGGACCAGCACGATTGTGACTCTTCAGGGTGGGGGCTGTCCCTGGGCTGGGAAGTCATGGTGACCCACTGGGTGCCTCATCAGGTCAGCAAACAGCAGCCGCTTCTGGGCTTCACAGGATGTAGAGGCTACGACAGAAATGAGTGGATATCACAGCTGGAAACTGCACTCTTTGAACCTGGGAACCTGTCAGTTTTTAGTCTTAGCACCAGGAAGAAAGCAGTGAATAAGACAGTACCATTCATTCCCTGCCCTGTTGGGAAGGCAGACATCAAACTGATAATCACTCTATGATGCGTTGAAAGACAAGTGCAGATGTTTAGAAGGTGCATCCTCACTGAGTCAGGCAAAGACAAAGGCAGGACCAGAAGGGGCTGTGAGAGTCAGCTTGGGGGAGGTGGGATGCAGTGGGCACAGGGCAGAGCAACAGAGTCGGAGGATCCCAGGCAGAGGGAACAGGCAAATGCACATGCCCCAGGGAAGAGGGAGGATAAAGAGGTCTGAGGAGCTGAAAGAATTCCCGAAAAGCGGGAGTACAGACTAAGTTAGCCAAAGCATGCCGAGGCTTG
Source organism: Choloepus didactylus (assembly GCF_015220235.1). NCBI lineage: Eukaryota > Metazoa > Chordata > Mammalia > Pilosa > Megalonychidae > Choloepus > Choloepus didactylus. The sequence continues at coordinate 88,515,425 of NC_051321.1, read as the reverse complement.
AGTGGTATAGAGGACCCTGTGAGCAATGGGAAACCATTTATCTTTTTAGGAATAAAGCATAAATGCAAAGCATGGTGACTTTTTACAAACTATAACTTATCCGTGACCCATCCCCACCCCCCAATTAAGAAAGAGTACTTCACCACTCCCTCAGAAGCCCCTTCTGCCTCCTTCCCATCAGCACCCAACCCAAGGATAGCCTCTGTCCTGACTTCTAGCAGTGTAGATTTGTTAAGTCTGGCTGGAATATTACATAAATGGAATAATACAATATGACTCTTTCTGTATCTGGGTTCTGTTATGCAACATTTTATTAATGAGATTTGCCCATGTATTTATATACAATTATAGTTGGTTAGCTTTCACTGCTGTACAGTACTCTGTTGCATGAAAATACTCTTAATTTATCAGTTCTACTGTTGATGGGCATTTGGGTCATTTCCTGTTTGGGACTATTGTAACACTGCCGAGGACATTCTTGTGCACATGTTTGGGTGAGCACAGGGGCACATTTCTGACTGAGACCAGGAAGTGGGTTTGAGTGTGAGACTGATGGGCTCACCTGTGGACACTGCTTGAGGTACCTCTGAGTGCCATCCAAGTGGAGAGACAGGAGGCTGTTGGGTATCTGGGTGTGGACATGAAGACATCCAGGAATATGTTTGGGGAGCCATTAGCAGGTAGATAATAACTGAAGATATTGGAGTGAGGTGAGGACTGAGGATGGACAAAAGTGGGTAGAGCATTTTTAAAGAAGTGAAGTGAAGATAGGAGAAGGGTGTTGGGGGAAAAAGGAAGTGGAGTCGTTGGTGAACTAGACGTCCCATTGAAGTCAAAGACTCAAAGGTGCTTGAGAGTATCCACTGGGTTTAGGGGTGCGCAGGTCATGGTGCCCTTAGGTAATCTTGTTGCAATGGTGGGGTCAGGAGTGAGTTAATGGTGTTGGGGTTCAGGAAGACAAGAGTCAGGTGTGGTGGCTCTTTGAGGAAGCCAATGGCGGCGTCCAGTGTTGGCAGGTGTTTGTTTAAGGACTTGAGGCAGGGGAGTTGATTCTCGGGTACCCATGGCTGTTGGAAGCACACACAATAAGCACACAAATATGAAAGGACACACAATACTGGTGAGGAGGGATGGGGATCCTATGCAAGACACCGGTGATGACTATCCAGAAATCCATTGCTCAGAGATAAGCCCTGGTTTAGCTTCAACAGATTTCCTTCCAGACTTTTTCCCAAATGACATTTAGCAATCTACTTTAATTCTTAATAGGACATGGTTGTCTTTCCATATTAAAATGCATCTGTACCAAAAAAGGGAAAGATTAAAAAATAAATCCATATCATCATTTTTAAGGCTGCATAATATATCTTTTTTTAGTCACAGTACCATACTTAATTTAACTGATTTTCTGTTAAAATACACTTATATTTTCTAATATTTTGCTATTAAAACACCACTTAGATAAACAGACCTGCTGAAATATTTGTTCACTTACTTAATTTTCTCCTTTGGATATGTTCTTAGAGGTAGAATTGCTAGACTGAGGGTGTGCACATTGAAACTGAGACATATTACCAAACAACCCTCCAGAAAAAATGTGCTGCTTCATATCCCCAGCATTAACATATGAGTGCTAATTTTCCTCCCCCTTTTGCATCTCTTTTATTGGTGACCTTGATTTGTTTCACATGTTCATTGGCTGTTTGCAATTTTGCTGATTGCTTATTCAGGTCCTTTCACATCCTTTTCATGGAAGGGTTTTAAAAATTGATTTGTAAGTGCTATTTATATATTGTGTCAACTCTATTGTCTATTAGATAATTTCCTTTCTGTCGTATTCTTAATTCATATTCCACCAACAGAATTTGTAGGTTTTTATGAGTCGGCTCTGTTCATCTTTCACTCCTTGGTTTCTGATTGTGACTGTGCATGGAAGGAATTTCCCCGCTTCAGACAATTCTTTCAGCAGAATCAGTAACAGAGAGAAATACAGGGGCAGGAACATGTCAGGATAGATGTTGCTAGGACAGGGGACACTTGAACTTCTTTGTTGGAAGAGAGGAAAGGATGTTAGAATCCACTCATTCCACAAAATGGACAAACACATAGGTGAAGGGATTAGGCTTGGGCTGGCAAAGCACGTTTCCCAAGCCAGGCAAGAAGGAGGCAGAGGATTCGGTTGTTCTGTGGTAGTTACGTCTAGAGGAGAGGGCAGGGAAGGTGAGGTAGATCATGACTGGGGGCTTCTTTTATTTCTCTCTAAATAATAGGAGGGGGCTTGTTTGAACACCCACCATGGAGCATGATAACAAAGAAAGACAGAAAGAACCAAAGGATGGAAGGATGGCCCAGTGCACTGTATTGAGAACTCAGCAAAATTGGAATCTATAAACCTGTAAATCTACTTTTCCATTAACTGAATTTTTCCCATTCTTAACTGCATTGGAGAAGAAGGACGGAAAAGCAGGCTTTTCTAGGTTTGGCATCAAGTGGGAGCGTTTTCTGGAAAGATAAGGAACAAAGAAACCATGGTGCCCATGTGGTTGGCCCTGGGATCCAGCTGGGTGGTGAAGAAGTGAAGCTTGGAAAACATGAGAAAAAAGGCAAGGCTCAGAGAAGAGTTTGTGCTGATCTCAAAGAAAGAGCAGTTTAGAGAAGGAGAGCTAGAAGGACAGGATTTCTGAGTGTTGGGGTGATAGAGCTCTGCCCAGGTGTGGTCATGGGGGAAGGTGTGGAGTGCAGTGCAGCTGCCATCCCTGTGTGAGAGGAGGTGAGAAGGTGCAAGGCTGGTGTTACTGGGCTGCCACATGGAGGAGGTTTCTAGGTGCTTGGAATCTCATGGAGAGGAAGACATGAAGTAGGAGCTAGAAATCACTCTGGATCCAGAGGAAGGGTCCTGGAGCTTGGAGGTGGGCGTTAGCTGGATGGCAGGGGGTAGAGGGCACCGCCTTTACATTCTTGATGCTGGCTTTCCCTTGTATGTGGCAGGAGCTCAATAACCTATTTATTGAATGAACGAATGGTCTGTCACGAATGTTCAGATGCCTCCTGCAGTGTTGTAGAGTGAGACAGAAAGGGACAGAATAAACTTGTTTATCTGTTGGCTGGGTGGTAAAGAGCTGTTTTCACTTTGAACAATTAAAAATGTTTAATTAAGATATCACTATAAAATCTAATTGTACCCCCCCCCCAAAAAAAAATCTAGATTTGTGCCTAATGAAGTATCTTTGTGATCACTATTTTGGGGCTTATTTTTCAAAGCAGAAAAAAAGTTGTTGTTTGTATAGATCTCTTCAACCATGTTCATACCGACAGTCTCATCCACTGTCTGAACATGAGAAAATTCAAAAGCCATAATCCTGTATATTTGTTGAAGAACCATTGTAATTTAAAGTCTGTGTTTATATGTGTTTAAAAGCACTAATAAGTGTAATATAATGATATTTGCTTTTATTTTGTAGGTGAAAAGGAAGAATGCTTGATTTGTAAATTTCCTTGTCCCACAGTTTTACTTTCAAAACATATAAGCTGGAATCTGTAGAATCTGAATATTAATCACAGTAGTATTTCCTTTTGGTTTTTAAAGCTATCTTTTTAGCCATAAATAGGCCTTATTCATAGCTTGTTGGATTGGGCAATATTCCTGAAAATTAAAATGAGGCTAAGTAGATTTCTTCAGTACAAATGTAAACCCATTTACAGGATGTTTGGTTTGCTAAAGCTGCCAGCATGCAATACAACAGATTGGTTTTTACAATGGGGGTATATTAGTTCACAAATTTACAGTTCTAAGGCCATTAAAATGCCTCAATTAAGGCAACAACAGAATAATACCTTCTCTGAATAAAAGCCAATGGCATCCAGGGTTCCTCTGTCACATGGAAAGGTACATGTCTGACTCTGCTGATCCTTCGCTCTTGGGTTTAGCTTCTGGTTTCAGTGGCTTTCTCCAAAATGTCTTTGGGCTTCTATCTCAGCATCTCTGAGTGCTCTACAAAATGTCTTTGCCTTTTAACCTCTCATAAAGGACTCCACAAGGGGATTAAGACCCACCTTGAATGGGTGGGTCACAACTCCATGGAAACAACGTAATAAAAAGGTCCCACCCATAATAGTTTTGTCCCCACAAGATTGTATTAAAAGAACATAGGCTTTCTGGAGGTACATAACAGACTCAAACCTATACCCCACCATCTGGACCCTAAAAAGACATGTTTTTCCATATGCAAAGCACATTCATTCCATCATAATATCACAAAAACCTTAAATAATTTCCATAACAATATTAAGTACAAAGTATTATCAAATCAGTTACTGGTGTGGTTTGTCCTAAGACAAAATACATGTCTGGCTGTGGAACTGTGAAACTTGGAACAAGTCATCTGCTTCCAATATACAAAGGGTGGACAGTCATAGGATAAATAATGGTCCCATTGCCATAAGGAAAAATTGGAAGGAAAATAGGGGTCATGGGTTCCAAAAACCCACAGGGTAAACTCCATTAGATTTCAAAGTCTGAGAGTCATTTGTAGAATGACATTTTATTCTCAGGGCTTGAGAGAGCAGCAGTCTCACCCTTTCCAAGGGCTTGCACAGTGGCTTTGTTCTTTCTGAATGCTGAGGTAATTGCTACAACATATCTAAGCTTGGGGAAGACCATGTTCTTCTCTTCCCCACCCTCCTCAAGCATTGTGGTGGCCCCCAGACACCTTTGCATCCCTGGGGCACAGGCTCTCCCCTCTCAAAACAGTAGAGTGGTAACCAGGCTTCCCCAATCCCTGGGGAATGTGCTCCACCTTCTTTGAATTCTGGGACAAACTCACTCTCTCCATGTGCATGGGTGGGTCTGCTCTCCTGGCCTGAGGTGTCTTAGCTCCAGACCTTGGCTTCCATGGTTCTGCCTTTGAAGTAATTTTTCCTGCAATCTGTCTCTTTTCTGTCCTTTTAAGTCAAGACTGGCAGGGTTCTGCTTATACAGATCCACAAAAAAAATTGTCAGTTTAACATGTAGCATACAGGAATCAAAGCCATCAGACAATAGGACTTTCCACAAATCCTTCCTGGATAACTCCATCTCCAAGCCTGGCTCATCCTGACATGGCTGACTGCTTTCAGGTTTGGTTAAATCCTTATGTAGGGCACCAGTCTCTGAGGTCTCACTTTCTGGAAGCACAGAGTTTTCCAAACCATCATTTTCTGGTTTCTTTTTACTCAAGAGTTCAGTTCTCAGCTTATCCCTTTCCTTTCGTATTTCACTATAAACTACAAGTCAGACTGCATTTTCCGCATTTAGTTTGGAGATCTCTTCAGCTAAGTATCCCTGCTCATTGCTTTCAAATTCTCCCTTCCATCCAACACTAGTACTCAATTTTGCCAAATTCTCTGCTACTTTAAAACAAGGATTGCCTTTCTTCCAGTTGGCAATAACACATTCATCATTTCTGTCTAAGGCCTTGTGCCAGTTTGGATGTATTATGTCCCCCAAAATGACATTCTCTTTGATGCAATCTTGTGGGGGCCAATATATTAGTGTTGATTGGATTGGAACCTTTTGATTGGATGTTTCTATGGAGGGTGGGTCTGAATTAAATCACTGGGCCATATAAATGAGCTGACAAAGAGAAGGAGCTCAGAGCAGCTATGAGTGACATTTTGGAGAGCAACTGAGAGTGACAATTTGAAGAGGAGCTGCAGCTAAGAGAGGGCAAAATGCCCCAAGAGCAACATTTTGAAGAATGCATGGGAGCTGAGAGAGAAGCTGGAACATAACATCAGTGGACACCAGCCACATGCCTTCCTGGCTAACAGATGTTTTCCAGATGCCATTGGCCTTCCTTCAGTGAAGGTATACTTGATGCCATAGATGGACACTTTTAGGGCCTTGAGACTATAACTTTGTAACCAAATAAACCCCTTTATAAAAGCCAATCCATTTCTGGTATTTTGTATAATGGGATGCATTAGCAAACTGGAACAGATTTTGGTACCAAGAGTGGGGTGCTGCTGAGTTTGCAAATACCAAACATGTTTGTAAATGAATAAGGGGAAGATTCTGGAAGAATTGTGAGGAGCTTGATAGAAAATGCCTAGATTGCTTTGAAGAGACTGTGGAAATATGGACTCTAAAGATACTTCTGATGAGGATTGAACAGAAATCATGAAAGTGTCATCGCAAACTGGAACAAAGGTGATCCTTGTTTCAAAATGGCAGAGAGTCACAAAGTCTAAGATGGTAGCATAGAGAAGAGTGGAAGCTAAGTAGTCCCCCTGGAAAAACTAAAAAAAACCAGAAACAACAAGTAAATAATCTGAAATAACTGCAGGGGGACAAATGAGACTCATCATACACCAACCTGAATTGGGAGGAATGCCTGAGATCACAGCATAAAATCTGTAAGTAAAGACTGCAGATCCAAATTGGGAGACCCCTTCCCCACAGCCCGAGCTACAAAGCCTCATGGTGCCAGAGAGAAGCTCTCCCCCAGCAAGTGAATATAGCTCAGCTGAGCTCCAACTGGGGTTTTAATTAGCGAGTGTGAACTGCTCACTATGAGGTACGAATCCCCAACAAGCAGACAGAGGCTTTGGGTGACGACTGACCTTGGAGACTTGGAGGGTCACCTCAGACTAGCTCTGAAGGGGACTCCCTGTTCCTTTTTTGACTCAGTGGAGAAAGCCTCAGCCATTTTCAGTTCCCAGTTCTGTGAACCATACAAGGGTATAGCACAGGCAGAGAGACACCACTGAAGTGCTAATGACCTCTTCCCAGGGAGTCTATCTTCTCTAAGAGGAAAGGGGTGGGGCCCAGCTCTACTACCTGTCTTTCATTCAGAACTTGGGGAAAAAGAGCCACAGCTCCTTACACAAGTCAAGAATTATAGGCTAACAGGTGTTACCTGCTGGGCAGAAAAGCACAGTGACTGGAGGCATCACAGGGTGTACCAATTTTCTGAGACACACCCTCAGGGAAACCAGATACTGAATATTTCTTCCTTCTGGGACCTTAGCCCATTCTGGTCTGGGGAGACCTGATTGGAATAACCAAGGAAACCATGCCTAGACCACAGAAAACTACAATCTACACCAAGAAAAATGAGGTTATGGCCCAGTTAGGGGAACAAACTTGCACTTCAACTGTGATGCAGTAATTGAAACAACTAATAATAAGTGAATTCAAAAAGCTTAGGGAACATATGGTGAAAGAGCTGAACTGTATAATGAAAACACAGGACGTACATAAGGTAGAAATTGAAAGTTCAAAAAACCAACTGGCAGAATCTATGGAAATGAAAGGCACAACACAAGAGATGAAAGACACAATGGAAACATACAACAGCAGATCTCAAGAGGCAGAAGAAAACACTCAGGAACTGAAGAAAAAGGCACCTGAAAGCCTACACACAAAAGAACAGATAGAGAGAAGAATGGAAAAATATGAGCAACATCTCTGGGAACTTAAAGACAAAATGAAAAGCAAGAATTTACATGTCATTGGTGTCCCAGAAGGAGAAGAGAAGGGAAAAGGGGCAGAAGCAATAATAGAGGAAATAATCAATGAAAATTTCCCATCTCTTATGAAAGACATAAAATTACGGATCCAAGAAATGCAGTGTACCCCAAACAGAATAGATCTGAGTAGGCCTATGCCAAGACACTTAATAATCAGATTATCAAACATCAAAGACAAAGAGAGAATCCTGAAAGCAGCAAGAGAAAAGCAATCCATCACATACAAAGGAAGCTTGATAAGACTATGTGTGGATTTCCCAATAGAAACCATGGAGGCAAGAAGGAAGTGGGTGATATATTTAAGATACTGAAAGAGAAAAATCACCAACCAAGAATCCTATATACAGCAAAACTATCCTTCAGATATGAGGGAAAGCTTAAAATATTCTCTGACAAACAGATGACAGAGTTTGTGAACAAGATACCTGCTCTGCTGGAAACACTAAAGGAAGCACTGCAAACAGAAAGGAAAAGATAGGAGTGAGAGGTTTGGAAAACAATTTTGGGAGATAGTAGCACAGCAATGTAAGTACACTGAAAAAAGATGACTGTGAATATTGTTGAAAGAGGAAGGCTGGGAGCATGTGGGACACCAGAACAAAAGATGAACAACAAAGACTGGGACTGTGTAACTCAAGGAAACCTAAGGTGTTCAACGATTGTAATAAAAGATACAAATATGTTTTTACATGAGGTAGAACAAATGAATGTCAACATTACAATCTGTTAAAAATAAAGTGGGATTGGGGGGAAAATACAATCAATGCTAACTAGAGGCCAGAATTAACAGAAACATTGTATTATGCTTCCTTTAATGTGACAAAAGCAATATACCAAAGCTAAATGCATATGGGGACGGATTATGGGACGGGTATGGGACTCCTGGCATTGGTGATGTTATCTGACTCTTTATTCTACTTTAGGTTAATGCTATCTTTCCTTTTGTCACCTTCTAGCGATCAAGTTTTTTTGTTTGTTTTTCTCTCTTTTTCTTGCTTTTTACTTTTGCCTCTCTGCCTTCTTTGACTCTTCCTCCATCTTTGTGGAAGAAATGTCCTATATACCGAGTGGCAATGTGCTCAATACATAAATATGTGACTATATGGGGAACCAATGATTGTTTACTTAGGGCAGAATGTATAGTGTTTGAACAAAACCATCTTAAAAGAAATGGGTTGATGAAGAAACCTTGAGGGCACTATATTGAATGAAATATGACAGACACATAAAGGCAAATATTGCAGGTGATATGAACTAATTATAATATGTAAACTCATAGACATGAAACATAAGTTACCAGGATATAGAATGAGGCTAAAGAATGTGGAGAAGTTGCTTATTATGAGCAGAATATTCAACTAGAGTGAACTGAAGTATTTGGAAATGGACAGGGGTGATGGTAGCATGTAATGAGTATAACTAACAGTGCTAAAAGGTGTGTGAAGGTAGTGGAAAGGGGAAGTTCAGAGTCATGCATGTCACTATAAGGAAAGTTGGAGGTTAAAAGGTGGAAATGTATAAAACAGTGAATCTTGTGGTGGACAATGCCCATGATTAACTATACGAATATGAGAAATCTCTCCCATGAACTAGAACAAATGTATGTCACTATAACTAGAAGTTAATAATAGAGAGGCACATAGGGAAAAAATATATACCTATTGCAAACTATATACCACAGTTAGTAGTATTTTAACATTCATCAACAGTAACAAATGTACTATACCAAAACTATGAATCAATAATGGAGGGAGGGGCGTGGTTAGGGGTAGGAGGACCTGAGTTTCTTTTTTTTGTCTTTATTTCTTTTCTGGAGTAGTGAAAATATTCTAAAAATTGAAAAAAAAATAATTGTGTTGATGGATACACAGCTGTATGATGGTACCATGGGCAACTGATTATACACTTTGGATCTTTGGATAGTTGTATGGTATCTGAACAATCTCAATAAAATATATACATACATAAATGGCAGAGAATTTGGCAAAATTGAGTCCTGGTGTCAGATGGAAGGCAGAATTTGAAAATGATGTGCTGGAATACTTAGCTGAAGCTGAAGAAATTTCAACACTAAATACCAAAAGTGTGGCTTGGCTTCTACTTGCAGCTTATAGTAGAATGCAACAGGAGAGACATCAACCTAGAACTGAACTCTTGGATTCAAAGAAACCAGAAACTGATGGTTTGGAAAATTCCAGGCTTCCAGAAAGTGAGACCCCAGAAGCCACAGCCCCATATGAGGAATTAACCAAACAAGGAACCCAACTGCCATTTCAGCACAAGCCAGGATTGGCAATGGAGTTATCCAGAAAGGATTTGTGGAAACCCCTATTGTCTGATGGTTTTGACCCCTATGTGCTTCATGCCAAGTCAACAAGATTTTTGCAACATCTGTGTAGAAGGAACCACTGCTGGTCTGGGCTAGAGAGGACAGACAAGGAACAAATTGAAGGAAGTTTTTCTTAGAAGACAGAGCCATGGAGGTTGAGGTCTGGAGTCAAGAGGTCTTGGGCTGGGAGAGTGGAGCAGCACATACACATGTAAAGGGTGAGTTTGCCCTGGAGGCAGAGCATGGGCCTTCTGCCTGGATGCTCAGGAAGAGTGCTGCACCCCAGACCCCAGAGAGGGTGGAACACATTCCCTGGGGATTGGGGAGAGCCTGGCTGCCACCCCACTGTTCAAAGAGGGGAGAGCCTTTGCCCCAGAGAGGCAGAGTCCAGGTGGCTCCCTGATGTTTGAGGAGGGCGGGGTCAAGAAGAATGTGGTCTCCCCAACGTGTGGATATGTTGGAGCACCCACCCTAGCATTTGGGGAGAAAAGAGCTGCCATGTAGGCCCTTGGAAAGTGTGGGACTGCTGCTCTCTCAAGCCCCAAGGCTAAAAAGTCAAGAAATGAAAGACATAATGGAAACATACAACACAGATCTAAAGAGGCAGAAGAAAACACTCAGGAACTGGAGATCAAGGCACCTGAAAGCCTACACACAAAAGAACAGATAGGGAAAAGAATGGAAAAATATGAGCAACATCTCCGGGAACTTAAGAACAAAATTAAATGCATGAATGTACATGTCATGGGTGTCCCAGAAGGAGAAGAGAAGGGAAAAGAAGCAAAAGCAATAATAGAGGAAATAATAATGAAAACTTTGCATCTTTTATGAAAGACATAAAATTATGGATCCAAGAAGCACAGTGTACCCCAAACAGAACTGATCTGCATAGACTATGCCAAGACACTTAATCAGATTATCAAATGTCAAAGACAAAGAGAAACCTGAAAGCAGCAAGAAAAAAGTGATCCATCACACACAAGGGAAGCTTGATAAGACTATGTGTGGATTTCTCAATAGAAACCATGGAGGCAAGAAGGAAGAGGTGTGATATATTTAAAATACTGAAAGAGAAAAATCACCAACCAAGAATCCTATTGTTCTCCTTTGCTAATGCTGCCAGAATTCAAAATACCAGAAATGGAGTGACATTTATAAAGGGGGTTTATTTGATTACACAGTTACAGCCTTAAGGCCATCAAGTGTCCAAGGTAATGCATCAACAATTGGGTACCTTCACTGGAGGATGGCCAATGGTGTCCGGAAACCTCTGTTAGCTGGGAAGGCATATGGCTGATGTCTGCTCCAGAGTTCTGGTTTCAAAATGGCTTTCTCCCAGGAAGTTCCTCTCTAGGCTGCAGTTCCTCAAAAATGTCACTTTTAGTTGCTCTTGGTGCATTTTTCCTCTCTTAGTTATTCTGGAGCAAAAGTCTGATTTCAACAGCCATCTTCAAACTGTCTCTCATCTGCTGCTACTCTCTCAGCTCCTGTGCATTCTTCAAAGTGTCCCACTTGGTTGCAGCAAGCTCACTGCTTCTGTCTGAGTTTATATAGAACTCCAGTGAATGAATCAAAGCCCACACTAAATGGGCAGGGCCACACCTCTATGGAAATTATCCAGAGTTATCACCTACAGTTGGGTAGGGCATGTTTCCATAGAAACAACACAATCCAAACATTCCAACTTAATCGATACTAATACATCTGCCCTCACAAGACTGCATCAAAGAACATGGCTTTTTCTGGGGGACACAATACATACAAACCAGTACACCTACATCCAGCAAAACTCTCCTTCAAATATGAGGGAAAGTTTACAATATTCTCTGACAAACAGACAATGAGAGTTTGCGAACAAGATAGCTGCTCTGCAGGACATACTAAAGGGAGCACTACAGAGAGATAGGAAAATTCATGAATGAGAGGTTTGGAACACTTTTTGGGGTGATAGTAGCACAACAATGTAAGTACACTGAACAAAGACAACTGTGAATATGGTTGAAAGAGGAAGGTTAGGAGCATATGGGAACTAGAAAGAAAGAGGAAAGATGAAGACTAGGATTGTATAACTCAGTGAAACCTAGAGTGCTCAACAATTGTGATAAAATGTACAAATATATTTTTACACGAGGAAGAACAAATGAAATGTCCAACTTTGCAAGGTATTAAAAATACAATCAGTGCAAACTAGAGACTATAGTTACAGAAGCATTGTATTATGCTTCCTTTAATGTAACAAAGGCAATATACCAAAGCTAAATGCCTATAAGAGGGTGATATGAGGGAGGGGTATGGGACTCTTGGCATTGGTGATGTTGGCTCTTTTATTGTACTTTAGTTTAATTTTATCTTTCCTTTTGTTGCTTTTTGGCTGTTATTTTTCTTTCTTTTTCTTTTCCCTTTGTCTCTCTACCTTCTTTGACTCTTCCTCCTTCTTTGTGGAAGAAATGGAGATGTCCTTATATAGATAGTGGTAATGGTGCTCAATACATAAATATGTGACTATATGGGGAACCACCAATTGTTTACTCAGGATGGAATGTATGCTGTGTGAACAAAACCATCCTAAAAAAGGAGGGTTGATGAAGAAACCTTGAGGGCACTATGTTGAGTGAAATTAAGTCAGACACAAAAGGAAAAATATCATATGGTCTCACTGCTATGAACTAATTATAATATGTAAACTCATAGACATGAAATATAGGTTACCAGGATATAGAATAAGCAGTTGCTTATTATGAGCAGAATGTTTAACTAGGTTGAACTTAAATGCTCATGTTATTATGAGAATAACTAACAGTGCTGAATGGTGTGTGAATGTGGTGGAAACAGGAACCTTAGAGTCATGTATGTCACCAGAAGGAAAGTTTGTAGGTTAAAATATGGGAAGTACAAACAGTGACTCTTGTGGTGGACAACATCCATGTTTAACTGTAAAAATATTAGAAATCTCTTTCATGAACTAGAACAAATGTATGACTCTATAACTAGAAGTTAATAATAGAAGAATATACAAGGGAAAATATAACTATTGCAAACTATGTACTACAGTTAGTACTATTTTAATATTCTTTCATCAACAGTAACAAATGTACTATAACAATGCTATGAGTCAGTAATGGAGAGGGGGTGTTTAGGTGTATGGGAGGATTTGAGTTTTCTTTTTTGTTTTTATTTCTTTTCTGGAATAATGAGAATGCTCTAAAAATTGAAAAAAAATTAATTGTGGTGATGGATGCACAGTTGTGTGATGGTACTGTGGGCAACTGTGCACTTTGGATGATTGCATGATATGTAAACAATCTCAATAAAATTGAATTTTTAAAAAAAGTCAAAGGAAGAAATAGACACCTCTACAATGATAGAGACTTCAATACACTGCTCTCAATAGATAAATCATCTTGACAGAAAATCAATAAGGAAACAAAACTTGAATAATACAATAAATTTGACCTAACAGGCATAGAGAGAACATTGCACCCTAACACAGCAGCATACACATTCTTCTGAAGTGCACATGGATCATTCTCCAGGATAGACCACATAATGGGTCACAAAACAAGTCAATAAATTTTAAAACATTGAAATTATACAAAGTGTCTTCTCTGACCACAATGAAATGAAGCTAGAAATCAGTATCAGACAGAGAACTGGAAAATCCACAAATATATCAAAGTTACACCACACACTCTTTTTTATTAATTTTTTTATTGAGATTGTTCAGATATCATAAAAACTATCCAAAGATCCAAAGTGTACAATCAATTGCCCACAGCAACACCATACAGCTGTGTATCCATCAACACAATTTTTTTTCAATTTTTAGAACATTTTGACTACTCCAGAAAAGAAAGAAAGACAAAAAAAGGAAACTAAGATCTTCCTATACCACAACCCCCTCCATTATTAATTCATAGTTTTGGTATAGTACATTTGTTACTGTTGATGAAAGAATTTTAAAATACTACTAACTGTAGTATATAGTTTGCAATAGGTATATATTTTTCCCTATATGCCTCTCTATTATTAACTTCTAGTTACAGTGTCATACATTAGAAAATATCAATAAAATTGACAAACATTTTGTTAGACTGACAGAGAAAAAAAAGAGAATATGCAAATAAAATAAGACATGAGAGGATGTTCCAGTTTGCTAAAGCTGCCTTTATGCAAAATACGAGAAATGGATTGGCTTTTACAATGGGGGTTTATTAGTTCACAAATTTATAGTTCTAAGGCTATAAAAGTGTCCAAACTAAGGCAGCAACAAGAGAATACCTTCAGTGAAGAAAGGCTGATGGTGTCCGGAACATCTCCATCAGCTGGAAAGGCACATGACTGCTGTCTGCTGGTCCTTTGCTCCCAGGTTGAGTTGCTTTCAGTTTCTGATTCCAGCGGCTACTCATTAAGTATCTATGGGTTCTCACTTAGCTTCTCTGTAGCAAACTCTGGGCTTCATTTCTTACCTTAGCATCTCCAAATATCTGGGTCTGTGTCAGCTCTTGTGGGTCCTGCTTTCTTCTCCTCAGGTAAATTCTGGATTCCGTATCTTAGCCTCTCTCCAAAATGTCTCCATCAGCTTCTCTGAGTTTCTGTCTCTGTGAACTCTCTTAAGGATTCCAGTAAACTTATTAAGACCCATCTTGAATAGGTGGGGCCACAGCCCCATGGAAATAATCTAATGAAAACATTCCAGCCAGTATTGGGTGGGTAACATCTCCATGGAAACAACCTGATCAAAAAATACCAATGCCCCCACAAGATTGCATTAAAGAACATGGATTTTCTGGGGGACATAATAGATCCAAACCAGCACAGAGGAGCTGTTACTACTGATCCAACAGAAATACAAAGGATAGGATATTATGAAGAACTGTGTGCCAAAAAATTAGACAACCTAGAAGAAACAGACAAATTCCTAGAACTACAAGAATAACATGCACTGTGTCTAGAAGAAAAAGAAGGCCCAGTAGACCAATTACAAACAAAGAGATTGGATCAGTCATCAAAACCTTCCCAACATAGAAAAGCCCAGGGCCAGATGGCTTCACAGGTGAATTCTACCAAGCATTCCAAGAACAATTAATACCAATTGTGATGGTTCATGTGTCAACTTGGGCAGGTTATGATGCCCAGATGTCTGGTCAAGCAAGCACTGGCCTAACCATTACTGCAAGGACATGTGTGACTGGTTAATAAACAAGAAAGCTGGTTTATTAAATCATCAGCCAGTTGATTGCATCTGTGGCTGATTACACCATTGAAGGGAGTGTCTTCTGCAATGAGAGAATTCAATTGACAGGATTTAATCCAATCAGTTGAAGACTTTTAAGGGAGAAGAGAAAACTTTCACTTCCTCTTCAGCCAGAAGCCTCTCCTGGAGAATTCATTGAAGGCCCTCATTGGAGTGCCAGTTTGCAGCCTATCCTATGGAATTTCTCTTCAGCCAGCCAACCTCTCCTGGGGAGTTCATCAAAGACCTTCATCAGAGTTGCCAGCTCATGGCCTGCCCTACAGAATTTGGATTCATGCATCTCCACATTTGCATGAGACACTTCTATAAGTCTCATGTTTACAGATACCTCCTGTTGGTTCTGTTTCCCTAGAGAACCCTGACAAATACACCAATCCTGCTCAAACTCTTCCAAAAATTGAAGGACCACTACCTAACTCATTCTATGAGACCAACATCACCCTAAAACCAAAGCTAGATAAAGATACTACAAATTGTTAGTCAAAACTCCCCACCCCCAGTACATACACAACACACCCTTAGAAGCTCTACCACAACAGACACGACTGCATAAAACCCACTGTTAGCTAATGTAGCAGTCTGAGCAAGAACATAATATTTTCCATAACATAATAACCTCCCTGATGTCAACTCCTTATCTTGCCCTAATGTCAACTCCTTACCTTACCTTGAACACCCCTGAATATTCTCTTCAACAGAAGGTGCTGGGAGAACTGGATATCCATATGCAAAAGAAGGTAGTAGGGCCCCTATCTCACACCATATATAAAATTAGTTCAATGTGGATCAAAAAACTAAATATAAGAACCAGGATTATAAAACTCCTAGATGAAAATGTAGGGAAGTATCTTTGGGATATTGCATTAGGCAATGGTTTCTTAGACTTTATACCGAAAACACTAGCAACAAAACAGTTAAATGGGACCTCATCAAAATTTAGAAATTTTGCTCATCAACAGATTTTGTCATAAAAATGAAAAGACAGCCTACTGAATGGTAGAAAATATTTGGAAACCAAATATCTGATAATGGTTCAATACCCAGAGTATATATATATAAAAAAATACCATGCAACAATTTAAAAGTGGGCAAAAGACTTGAACAGACATTTCTTCAAAGAGGAAAAACAAATGGCTAAAAATTACATGAAAAGATTCTCAAAATTATTAGTTATTAAGGAAATGCAAATCAAAGTCACAATGAGAAGTCAGTTCATGCCCACTAGAAAGGCTTCTATTGTTTTTTAAATACACGCATTGGAGAGGAAGTAGAGAAATAAAGAACCATCATTTATTACTGGTGGGAATGTAGAATGGTTCAACCACTGTAGAAGAGTTTGGCAGTATCTCAGAAAGCTAAGTATAGAATTACTATGTGACCCTACAATGCTGCTACCAGGTATATACTCAGAAGAATTGAAAGCATGGACCCAAAGAGATATTTGTACACTGATACTCATAGTGACATTATTCACAATTATCAAAAGATGGAAGCAACCCAAATGTCCATCAACCACTGAAGGGATCAACAAAATATGTTATATATAAAGAAATATTATTCAGCATTACAATGGAATGAGGATGCATCCCCCTTCCCTATAATGTCAACACCCCTTTTCAACATGAAGAAGTTAGGGTGGTCACTGCCCAGATATCCCTGAAGATTGAGACAATGATCAAATGAGAGCGAGTTGTAGCAACAGACAAGATAGGATTTACAAAGAATTATGAATACTGAATATTTACATACATTTTTTTTAGTTTCTAGGGTATTAGAATAGCTAGAAGGAAATAACTGAAATGGTGGAACTATAACCCATGACAATGTTTGAAGTTTGTTCTATAGCTACTTGTTAAATCGTACTTTGACAAAGTTGTAACATTTCTGTATATATGTTATATTTTACAATAGGGAAATAACTGAAATTGTGGAACTTTTACCCATAATATTCTTTGAAATTTGCTTTCTAACCACTTGTTAAATCATATTTTTTTTTTTTTTTTTATAGTTTAAGATTTATTAGAGGAAGAAAGCAGGTGGGAGCCAGCAAAAAGAAAGAAAATGGCTCTGGCTCCTGTTCTGGGAGCCGCATTTTTTTTTTTTTAATCATCATTTTATTGAGATATATTCACATACCACGCAGTCATACAAAACAAATTGTACTTTCGATTGTTTACAGTACCATTACATAGTTGTACATTCATCACCTAAATCAATCCCTGACACCTTCATTAGCACACACACAAAAATAACAAGAATAATAATTAGAGTGAAAAAGAGCAATTGAAGTAAACAACACTGGGTACCTTTGTCTGTTTGTTTCCTTCCCCTACTTTTCTACACATCCATCCATAAACTAGACAAAGTGGAGTGTGGTCCTTATGGCTTTCCCAATCCCATTGTCACCCCTCATAAGCTACATTTTTATACAACTGTCTTCGAGATTCATGGGTTCTGGGTTGTAGTTTGATAGTTTCAGGTATCCACCACCAGCTACCCCAATTCTTTAGAACCTAAAAAGGGTTGTCTAAAGTGTGCGTAAGAGTGCCCACCAGAGTGATCTCTCGGCTCATTTTGGAATCTCTCTGCCACTGAAGCTTATTTCATTTCCTTTCACATCCCCCTTTTGGTCAAGAAGATGTTCTCCGTCCCACGATGCCGGGTCTACATTCCTCCCCGGGAGTCATATTCCACGTTGCCAAGGAGATTCACTCCCCTGGGTGTCTGATCCCATGTAGGGGGGAGGGCAGTGATTTCACCTTTCAAGTTGGCTTAGCCAGAGAGAGAGGGCCACATCTGAGCAACAAAGAGGCATTCAGGAGGAGACTCTTAGGCACAAATATAGGGAGGCCTAGCCTCTCCTTTGCAGCAACCGTCTTCCCAAGGGTAAAACTTATGGCAGAGGGCTCAACCCATCAAACCACCAGTCCCCTATGTCTGTGGTCATGTTAGCAACCATGGAGGTGGGGTAGGCGAATACCCCTGCATTCTCCACAGGCTCCTCAAGGGGGCACCACATCTTTTTTTTTTTTTTTTTTAACTTTCCCTTCTTTTTTAAATCAACTGTATGAAAAAAAAAGTTAAAAAGAAAACAAACATACAATAAAAGAACATTTCAAAGAGACCATAACAAGGGAGTAAGAAAAAGACAACTAACCAAAGATAACTGCTTAACTTCCAACATGTTCCTACTTTACCCCAAGAAAGTTACATAATATAGCAACATTTCTGTGAACTTGTTCCTACTATATCCATCAGAATTTAACAGACCATAGTCATTTCTGGGCATCCCCAGAACGTTAAATAGCTTATCTGTTCTTCTTGGATTATTGTTCCCCCTTCCTTAATTGCTCTCTACTGCTAGTTCCCCTACATTCTACATTATAAACCATTGTTTTACATTTTTCAAAGTTCACGTTAGTGGTAGCATATAATATTTCTCTTTTTGTGCCTGGCTTATTTCGCTCAGCATTATGTCTTCAAGGTTCATCCATGGTGTCATATGTTTCACCAGATCGTTCCTTCTTACTGCCGCATAGTATTCCATCGTGTGTATATACCACATTTTATTTATCCACTCATCTGTTGAAGGACATTTGGGTTGTTTCCATCTCTTGGCAATTGTGAATAATGCTGCTATGAACATTGGTGTGCAGATATCTGTTCGTGTCACTGCTTTCCGATCTTCCGGGTATATACCGAGAAGTGCAATCGCTGGATCGAATGGTAACTCTATATCTAGTTTTCTAAGGAACTTCCAGACTGACTTCCAGAGTGGCTGAACCATTATACAGTCCCACCAACAATGAATAAGAGTTCCAATTTCTCCACATCCCCTCCAGCATTTGTAGTTTCCTGTTTGTTTAATGGCAGCCATTCTAACCGGTGTTAGATGGTATCTCATTGTGGTCTTAATTTGCATCTCTCTAATAGCTAGTGAAGCTGAACATTTTTTCATGTGTTTCTTGGCCATTTGTATTTCCTCTTCAGAGAACTGTCTTTTCATATCTTTTGCCCATTTTATAATTGGGCTGTCTGTACTATTGTCATTGAGTTGTAGGATTTCTTTGTATATGCAAGATATCAGTCTTTTGTCAGATACATGGTTTCCAAAAATTTTTTCCCATTGAGTTGGCTGCCTCTTTACCTTTTTGAGAAATTCCTTTGAGGTGCAGAAACTTCTAAGCTTGAGGAGTTCCCATTTATCTATTTTCTCTTTTGTTGCTTGTGCTTTGGGTGTAAAGTCTAGGAAGTGGCCGCCTAATACAAGGTCTTGAAGATGTTTTCCTACATTATCTTCTAGGAGTTTTATGGTACTTTCTTTTATATTGAGATCTTTGGTCCATTTTGAGTTAATTTTGTGTAGGGGGTGAGGTAGGGGTCCTCTTTCATTCTTTTGGATATGGATATCCAACTCTCCCAGCCCCATTTGTTGAAAAGACCATTATGGCTCAGTTCAGTGACTTTGGGGGCCTTATCAAAGATCCGTCGGCCATAGATCTGAGGGTCTATCTCCGAATTCTCAATTCGATTCCATTGATCTATATGTCTATCTTTGTGCCAGTACCATGCTGTTTTGGCAACTGTGGCTTTATAATAAGCTTCAAAGTCAGGGAGTGTAAGTCCTCCCACTTCGTTTTTCTTTTTTAGAGTGTCTTTAGCAATTCGAGGCATCTTCCCTTTCCAAATAAATTTGATAACTAGCTTTTCCAAGTCTGCAAAGTAGGTTGTTGGAATTTTGATTGGGATTGCATTGAATCTGTAGATGAGTTTGGGTAGAATTGACATCTTAATGACATTTAGCCTTCCTATCCATGAACATGGAATATTTTTCCATCTTTTAAGGTCCCCTTCTATTTCTTTTAGTAGAGTTATGTAGTTTTCTTTGTATAGGTCTTTTACATCTTTGGTTAAGTTTATTCCTAGGTACTTGATTTTTTTAGTTGCTATTGAAAATGGTATCTTTTTCTTGAGTGTCTCTTCAGTTTGTTCGTTTCTAGCATATAGAAACATTACTGACTTATGTGCATTAATCTTGTATCCCGCTACTTTGCTAAATTTATTAGCTCTAGTAGCTGTATCGTTGATTTCTCAGGGTTTTCTAGATATAAGATCATATCATCTGCAAACAATGACAGTTTTACTTCTTCTTTTCCAATTTGGATGCCTTTTATTTCTTTGTCTTGCCGGATTGCCCTGGCTAGCACTTCCAGCACAATGTTGAATAACAGTGGTGACAGCGGGCATCCTTGTCTTGTTCCTGATCTTAGAGGGAAGGCTTTCAGTCTCTCACCATTGAGTACTATGCTGGCTGTGGGTTTTTCATATATGCTCTTTATCATGTTGAGGAAGTTTCCTTCAATTCCTACCTTTTGAAGTGTTTTTATCAAAAAGGGATGTTGGATTTTGTCAAATGCTTTTTCAGCATCTATTGAGATGATCAATTGATTTTTCCCTTTCGAGTTTTTAATGTGTTGTAATACATTGATTGTTTTTCTTATGTTGAACCATCCTTGCATGCCTGGAACGAACCCCACTTGGTCATGGTGTATGATTTTTTTAATGTGTCTTTGGATTCGATTTGCAAGTATTTTGTTGAGGATTTTTGCATCTATATTCATTAGGGAGATTGGCCGGTAGTTTTCCTTTTCTGTAGCATCTTTGCCTGGTTTTGGTATTAGATTGATGTTAGCTTCATAAAATGAGTTAGGTAGTGTTCCATTTTCTTCAATGTTTTGAAAGAGTTTGAGTAAGATTGGTGTCAGTTCTTTCTGGAAAGTTTGGTAGAATTCCCCTGTGAAGCCATCTGGCCCTGGGCATTTATTTGTGGGAAGATTTTTGATGACTGATTGGATCTCTTTGCTTGTGATGGGTTGGTTGAGTTCTTCTATTTCTTCTCTGGTCAGTCTAGGTTGTTCATATGTTTCCAGGAAATTGTCCATTTCTTCTACATTATCCAGTTTGTTGCCATACAGTTGTTCATAATATCCTCTTATAATGTTTTTAATTTCTTCAGGATCTGCAGTTATGTCACCTTTTTCATTCATTATTTTGTTTCTATGGGTCTTCTCTCTTTTTGATTTTGTCAGTCTAGCTAGGGGCTTGTCAATCTTGTTGATCTTCTCAAAGAACCAACTTTTGGTGATATTTATCCTCTCTATTGTTTTTTTGTTCTCTATGTCATTTATTTCTGCTTTAATCCTTGTTATTTCTTTTCTTGTACTTGGTTTAGGATTGGTTTGCTGTTCATTTTCTAGCTTCTTCAGTTGATCCATTAGTTCTTTGATTTTGGCTCTTTCTTCCTTTTTAATATATGGGTTTAGTGCTATAAATTTCCCCCTTAGCACTGCTTTTGCTGCATCCCATAGGTTTTGGTATGTTGTGTTCTCATTTTCATTCATCTCTATATATTTAGCAATTTCTCCTTTAACCCACTGATTGTTTAGGAGTGTGTTGTTTAACCTCCAGGTATTTGTGAATTTTCTAAGTCTCTGATGGTTATTGACTTCTAATTGTATTCCATTGTGGTCAGAGAATGTGCTTTGAATAATTTCAATCTTTTTAAATTTATTGAGGCTTGTTTTATGTCCCAGCATATGATCTATTCTGGAGAAAGTTCCATGAACACTAGAAAAGTATGTGTATCCTGGTGATTTGGGATGTAATGTCCTGTATATGTCTGTTAAATCTAATTCATTTATCAGATTGTTTAGGTTTTCAATTTCCTTATTGGTCTTCTGTCTGGTTGATCTATCTATAGGAGAGAGTGATGTGTTGAAGTCTCCCACAATTATTGTGGAAACATCAATTGCTTCCTTTAGTTTTGCCAGTGTTTCTCTCATGTATTTTGTGGCACCTTGATTGGGTGCATAGACATTTACGATTGTTATTTCTTCTTGCTGAATTGCCCCTTTTATTAGTATGTAGTGGCCTTCTTTGTCTCTCAAAACATCCCTGCATTTGAAGTCTATTTTATCTGAGATTAATATTGCTACACCTGCTTTCTTTTGGCTGTAGCTTGCATGAAATATTTTTTTCCATCCTTTCACTTTCAGTTTCTTTGTGTCCCTGTGTCTAAGATGAGTCTCTTGTATGCAACATATTGATGGTTCATTTTTTTTGATCCATTCTGCGAATCTCTATCTTTTAATTGGGGAGTTTAATCCATTTACATTCAACGTTAAAACCATGAAGGCATTTCTTGAATCGGCCATCTTATCCTTTGGTTTATGTTTGCCATATTTTTCCCTCTCTCTATTAATATCCTTTATTGTACCCATACCGAATCTCTTTAGTACTGAACCTTTCTCCAAGTCTCTCTGTCCTGTCTTTGTTTCTCTGTCTGTAGGGCTCCCTTTAGTATCTCCAGTAGGGCAGGTCTCTTGTTAGCAAATTCTCTCAGCATTTGTTTGTCTGTGAAAAATTTAAGCTCTCCCTCAAATTTGAAGGAGAGCTTTGCTGGATAAAGTATTCTTGGCTGGAAATTTTTCTCACTCAGAATTTTAAATATATCGTGCCACTGCCTTCTTGCCTCCATGGTGGCTGCTGAGTAGTCACTACTTAGTCTTATGCTGTTTCCTTTGTATGTGGTGAATTGCTTTTCTCTTGCTGCTTTCAGAACTTGCTCCTTCTCTTCTGTGTTTGACAGTGTGATCAGTATATGTCTCGGAGTGGGTTTATTTGGATTTATTCTATTTGGAATTCGCTGAGCAGTTATGATTTGTGTATTTATGTTGTTTTGAAGATTTGGGAAGTTTTCCCCAACAATTTCTTTGAATACTCTTCCTAGACCTTTACCCTTTTCTTCCCCTTCTGGGACACCAATGAGTCTTATATTTGGACGTTTCATATTATCTATCATATCCCTGAGGTCCATTTCGATTTTTTCAATTTTTTCCCCATTCTTTCTTTTATGCTTTCATTTTCCATTCTGTCATCTTCCAGGTCACTGATTCATTGTTCAACTTCCTCTAGTCTTGTACTATGAGTGTCCAGAATCTTTTTAATTTGGTCAACAGTTTCTTTAATTTCCATAAGATCATCCATTTTTTTATTTAGTCTTGCAATGTCTTCTTTATGCTCTTCTAGAGTCTTCTTGATTTCCTTCATATCCCGTACTATGGTCTCATTGTTCATCTTTACTTCTTTGAGTAGCTGCTCTAGGTGCTGTGTCTCTTCTGGTCTTTTGATTTGGGTGCTTGGGCTTGGGTTATCCATATCGTCTGGTTTTTTCATATGCTTTATAATTTTCTGTTGTTTTTGGCCTCGTGGCATTTGCTGAACTTGATAGGGTTCTTTTAGGGTTTGTAGGCCTATTGAAGTCCTTATCTCTAATTTATCAGATCTACAGCTTCGTGGAGTACACTTTCTCTAACTAACCAGCAGGTGGCGTCCACGAGCCACCTGTTCTCCACAAGCCAGTTCTCCCCTGCTTAGCCTTTTTGGTGAGTGGGGGAGTGAGTCTTGTGGGGCCCAATTGGTGTACCAAGCTTGTGTGTGTAGTTGGTGTTGCCTGCCCTGTATGTGGGGCGTGTTTCTGGGCAGTCGGGGAGGGGGGGTGGCCCTAACAATCAAATCTCCCTGATGATCCTAGAGTTTTAAAGCTGCTGCAATAGTCTAATCCTTCAGTTCAGTCCTGCCATAGTTTGTCTCTGCCACTGACCCACAAGTCTTTGGTATTGGCGTATGGCTCCTGAGACTTGCAAGTGGGCCCCTCTTCCAGGCCATGCACCCCGGGTCCTCTGTTGAGGGATGACTGTGCTATGTCACAGGTGAGTGCCGTCCCCCCAGGGCAGTTCTGGGCTGCTGGGCTGTGTAGGGAGGCTCCCAGTCTGCTGAAATGATGGCTGAATGGGGCTTTGTTAATTCACACTGCTCCACCTTCCCAGCTCTGGGACAATCAGCTGAGGTTGCAGGGAAGGCTAATGTCCTCGCCCAGTTTTGTGGTGTGTGCCTGTTATTTGAAGCACTTCCATCACACTGGGTTGTCTGGGGCAGCTCTGGGCTATGGGGCTGGCGATGGGCAGGAGTGTTTCCTGTCCACCAGGATGGTGGCTGTGAGTGGACACCCCCCTTTTCTTGGGAAGTTGTGGTGTTTAGTGAATTTTCTCAGCCACTGGATTATTGCCTTTTGTCTCAGAGCTCTCTTAGTTCTGCTCTTGACTTGATGTGCCCAAATTGTAATTCTTTGAAGCTTTCTGTATTGGGCTTCTTAGAGTAATTGTTTTAGAAAAAGAAAAAAGGATTAAAAAAAAAAAAAAAAAAAAAAGGGCCCTCCTCAGAGATCTAATGGGTTATTGAAATGCTAATAGACAAAGCAACCAGGGCCATTAAGGAAAGGTCCACAGGGCAGAGAGATCAGCTTTTCTTCGGGATTTGCATATGCGCCTCAATGCCTGAGCTCCGCCCTTCCCCTTTCTGTGTTCACCAGAACTCCAAAAATCCTCTGCTTTTATTTTGGAGTTTTTCGTGTTATTTTTTTTTTTCTGTGCCTGTCTCCTCTCTGCTGGGCTGGCAGCTCTCAGATTCTCTGGTGTCTGGTCTCAGTCTATCTATGGTTGGAGTATGGATCAGTAGAATGAGTTTCCGATAAGGGCTGCCACTGCAGTTCTCCCTTCTCCTTCCCGGAGCTGGCAGCCCCTCCTCCCATGGGACTGAGCCTGGCAGGGAGGGGCGCGGGTCCCCTGGCCACAAAAACTTACAGATTTCGCTGATCTCAGCAGTTCAACATTTTCATGAGTGTTGTATGAAGTATGCCCAAAGACAGATTGCTCTGTGGTGTCCAGTCCACGCAGTTCCTGGCTTTTTACCTACTTTCCTGGAGGAGTAACTAAAACTTACAGCTCACCAGTCTGCCATCTTGCCCCGCCTCCTAAATCATATTTTGAAAGTTTTCACTTTTCTGTATATATGTTATATTTCACAATAAAAATGTAAAAAAAAAAAGGGGGAGGGAATGAGGTTCCAATTCATGCTACAGTATGGATGAACTTGAAGACATAATACTGAGTGAAATAAGCCAAACCCAAAATGACAAATATTGTATAATCTCACTGATATTAACTAATTATAATAAGCAAACTCATAGAATCATGATCTGGTTTGCTAATGCTGCCATTATGCAAAATACCAGAAATGGATTGACTTTTATAGAGGGAATTTATTAAGTTACAAATTTACAGTTCTGAGGCCATAAGAGTGTCCAAACAAAGGCATCAACAGTAGGGTACCTTCAGTGAAGAACACCAGTGGTGTCCAGAAAACCTCTGTCATCTGGGAAGGCACGTGGGTGGCATCTGCTTAGGGGTCCTGGTTTCAAAATGTCTTTCTGCCAGGATGTTTCTTTCTAGACATCTAGGGGTGTTATCTTAGTTTCTCCCAGGCAAACTTGACTAGCAAAAGTCTACTTTCAGTGGCCATCTCCAAAATGTCTATCTCAACTTCAGTAGCACTGAGATCCTCCTGTCTGAGCTCTTAGTGGGCTCTGGTAAACTAAACAAGACCCATGCTGAATGGGCGGGGCCACACCTCCATGGAAATAATCTAATCAAGGGTATTTCCCACAGTTGGGTGGGTCACATCTCCATGGAAACAACCTAATCCAAAGATTCCAACCTAATCAACACTAGCATGTCTGCCCCCACAAGATTGCATTAAAGAACATGGTGTTTGGGGGAACATAATACATCCAAACCAGCTCAAGTCAGAATCCAGAATCTAGAATTATAGGTTACTAGGGGCTTGGAGAGAATTAGGGAATGAGAAGGTAATGTTTAAATTGCACAGAATTTTTCTATTTAGCTTGATGGTAAAGTTTTGGTAATGGATGGTAGTAATGGGACCAAAATACTGCCAATGTAGTTAACAGCACTGAATTATATATGTGAATGCAGTTAGAAGGGGAAATTTTAGGTCATATATATATTACTAGAATAAAAATTAAAGTAAAAAACATAGGACTCGACAACACAATGGATCCTACTGCAAACAATGGACTATAGTTGTTTAATAAATTGTAACAAATGGACCACACTAATGCAAGTTGTTAATAGGATGATATATGAGAACTCTGTATTTTATATATTTTATGCATGACTTATCTGTAAACCTACAGCTTCTCTAACAAAAAAAAAGGTATTAATGCATCATTTAGTTTGGTGAGGTGGATAATTAAGGAAGCAAAGAAATGATCTTCAGAATTGTATCTAGGAAAGAACTTTGGGTATTTTTACTGGCACATGGTACTGGCTCTTTAAAAGTACACCAGCAGCCTCCTTTATTTTTGAGAGATCTCTAATGACAAACCTTACTGTAAAAGTTTAAACGTTGAAACAATCTATGGATCCCTAAACTTGTACCAGCAGAAAGTGGGCTGTGAAATTTGAACAGGCCATAAGCTGGGCACTCTTCCTAACGTAACTTAAATTGGGGAACTTGGAGAAGAGGTGATGAGGAAGAACTCTCCCAACAAGCAGAATCATGGGCCCAGAGCATGACAGACAGGGGACTTCCTTTCAGAGAGCAGAATGGCAGGGCCATCAGACCCTCTCCAAGGAGGGGATCTTCAGGAAGCCTACCCAGCAGGGATTCATGGTTACCTGAATCATTGTTTCTCCAATTCCTCCTTTGTACATGGGAGTGTTTGTTGCAGTTGTGTGTCCCTGTTCACCACTAGACATTTGATCATGGTGTACCCGAGAGACACATGTTCTTAAACTTAATCCAACTTTATGGGTGCGATCCCATTGTAGTTAGGACCTTTTGATGAGGTTACTTCAGTTAAGGTGTAGCTCACATCAGTCAGGAGGGGTCTTAATCCTATATTGGAGTCCTTTATAAGCAGATGAATATCAGACAGAGAGGGAAAGCCACAGGAAAAGCTGAACATCAATGGAAACTGGAAGATAAGGGAGAGACCAGTAGAGGCCACCATGTGCCTTGCCTATGACAACCTAAGGACCAAGGATAGCCAGTGGCCAGTCCCAGAATGCCACTGTCTTCAGGAAGGAAGCATTATCTTGATGATGCCTTGGTTTGGACTTTTTCCCAGACTCAAACCATGAACAAATAAATTCCCATTGTTAAACCTGAGCCATTTCATGGTATTTGCTTGAGCAGCCAAGGAAACTAAAACAATGGGAATGGGGACACGTTACTTTGTCTTTCTAGTTCATAATCTGTGGGTCCAGATTGAGACTCCAGGGAGAGGAACACACAGCACACAGAGAACCTGGACTGACACGGACACAGTGGCTGGTGGCATTTGGGGTTGTTGCAATGGAGGGAATGAATTTTCTGCACAGTGGGAAGAGTGGAATGGATGACCAGAAAGACAAGCTTTGGCCAGACTGGGTAGTGTTCCACAGATCCTTTCCCTTTTTTTCCAGGGCACCCAGCTATAAGCTTTCTCCCACCCTGCTTCCCCTGACAGGCAGTTGTGTGCTGGTGGATGGAATGCACTTTCTGGGTAGACAATACAAAGGAGCTTCCAGCTGTCCTCCACTCTCACTCTTGCCTCTGCTGGCTAGATGTTGAGGTCTTAGCAGAGTTGCATCACAGACCAAGGAGGGCATGGGCCCCAGTTGCCCAGATGGAAGGCCACTTGTGGCAAGAAACAAATGTCAACCATGTTAAGCCCTGAGATTTGGGGGCTGTTTGTTATGGAAGTTCCTTCATGATCATACACCTAATTCCACCAATTAGAATGTAGCTTCATGAGTCCAGGTGTGTCTTGTGTACTGCTGTATCTTCATTATCTAGAACTTGCACAAAGTAGGTGCTCAATAAATATTTGCCGTGGTATGGATATTTCTGCATACACACACATATCTGATTTCCCCCACCCTTTTAAATTTTCATTTTAGATTATCAAATATGTCCATATCTGTATTTATGGCTTCTGTCTTTTCTAAGGTCTCCAACTCCAAGGTTAAGCAAAGATTTTACTAAATTTTCTCTTAATACTCTTCATTGCTGGTTTTTAAACCAGACATTTAGATCTTTAGTTCCATTTGGAGTTTTTCTATTTTGAGGAAGGTAGGGATCTGACTCTGTTTTCTTCCAGTAATGCCAACACCATTTATCAAACAAACCCCTCATTTCCCTCAAATGACAATTCTACCTTTTGATTAGGTTCTCAGGAATACTGGGATTTACTTCTGGGCTCTGTGATCTATTTCTCATTTCCTATGCTAATACTATATTCTCTTTCCTTTCAATAGATTTTAAAATGTGTTTTGATACCTGGTAAGTCAAGCTCTTCTCATTCTTTCTCAACATATTCTTTATTATTCTCAGACAATGGCTTTAAACTGTTTTTTATCCATTTCCAAAAACATCTTCATTGGGATTCTGACTGGAACCACCTTAAATTTACAATTACCTATTTCTCTCTAAGTCTATCCCTTTGCTAAGTTCAGATTATTGAGTAAACATAGCAAATATGAATAGTAATATATACTTCATTGAATTCCAGATTCATTTGGCTCTTGAATTTTGGATAGTGGATTGTGAGAGTTCAGAAAGGGATTCACCTGAAAATTTATGTCAATCTACTTTTCCATGGCTTTAGATAGCATGAGCCAACTTTGCTCGGCAAAGATTCACATTTTGTGATATTCTATATACCTGCTCAGTATATACCCAGAAGATCTGAAAGCAGAGACACAGACATTTGCACACCAATGTTCATAGCAGCATTGTTCACAATTGCCAAGAGATGGAAATAATCCAAATAACTTTCAACAGATGAGTGGATAGACAAAATGTGGTATATACATATAATGGATTAGTATGCAGCAGTAAGAAAGGAACAAGGTCCTGAAACATTGACAACATGGATGAGCCTTGAAGACGTAATTCTGAGTGAAATAAGCCAGACACAAAAGGAGAGATATTGTATGTTACCACTAATGTGAACTCCCTGAACAATGTAAAATCAATGTCTTACAATGCAGAATATAGGGGACCTAGAGATAGAAGCTATTGAAGGGAGAATGACAACCTAATACGTACAGATATGATAATGAGGATGAATTTAAAGGTATGGAAATGGGCAGGGGTGATGATGGTTTGTTAATGGGTTACATGTATCAGTGCCACGCTGAAGGTGAACATGATTGAAAGAGGTTGCTTAAAGGCAGGTAACCCACAGAGTAGCACTACAAATATAAATAAGTGCTTGCATGATATACTTCTAAGGTATGACCCTTAGTGATATATGGAAAAACTACCCATTACATATTATATACTATATTTAATAGGAATACCTTACCAGCACTACAGTAATACTAGGGATGAATAATTAGCAGCTGATAAGAGCTCTGGGATGTTTTGTGTTATGATAATTGTTTAAAAGTGATAGTGATGATTGTACAACTAAGTGAAGGTAATGTGAGACTGTTTATTTTGGACAGAATATTTGGTATGTGAAATTAGGAACCTCCTATTTAATAAGTCAAGCCCTTGATCTTGAGGCTTGTTCTTATGAAACTTAGAGCTGTAAATGGGAGGCTAAGCCTTCCTATAATTATGCCTAAGAGGCACCTCCAGAGAACCTGTTTTGTTGCTCAGATATGGCTTTTCTCTAAGCCCAACTCAGCAAATAAATTCATTAACCTCTCCACTATGTGGGACATGACTCCAAGGAGAGTGACTCTCCCTGGCAGTGTGGGACATGACTCCCAGGAATGAAACTGGCCCTGGCATTGAGGGATTGAAAATACTTTCTTGACCAAAGGGGGGAAAAGAAAGGTAACAAAATAAGGTTACAGCGGCTGAGAGATTTCAAATAGAGTCAAGAGGCTATCCTGGAGGTTATTCCTATGCAAGCTCCAGCTAGATATCCCAAAATGGCCACAGTATGCCCAGCCCTAACCAACGGTAGTCCCAAAATACCTAGGTCCCTATCTGAGAGTCTATAAAAGTCTCATGCACTAAGTGTATCTCTCAGATACTTAAATCCACCAGAGTGTTCCTATGCCAGAAAAGTCTTAAAACCCAGAGGCAACAGCCTCTTTAAGAACAATCAGCTGCATCCCACTTCTCCATAATTTTGACACCCCTTTTCAATATGAACAAGTTAGGGTGGTCATTGCCTAGACACCCCTGAAGATTGAGAAAGTGATTAAAGGAGAGGAAGGGGTAGCAACAGGCAAGATAGGATTTAACAAAGGATTACAAATACTGAACCTTTATATAAAATTTTTGCATGCTAGGGTATTAGAATATCTAGAAAGAAATAACTGAGATTCTGGAATTGAAACCCATAACATTCTTTGAAATTTGCTCTATAGCTACTCATTAAATTGTACTTTAAAAGTTATCACTTTCTGTATATATCTTATATTTCACAATAAGGAAATAACTGAAATTGTGTAAATGTAACCATAACATTCTTTGAAAGTTACTTTCTACTTGTTAAATCATAATTTGAAAGTTTTCACTGTTATATGTTAAATTTCACAATGAAAGTGTATTTAAAAATATATATGACAGAACAATCAACACAATGCTGAAAAATACTGGTAACAACAGACATTTCAGTTTTATTTCCTGATGATGAAAATAGCTTTAGTACTTTGCGGTTTAAGGTGAAATTGCCTTTGAATTTTGATAACTAGAATCTATTGTAAAAATTGAATGTCCATTCATTCCATTTCTGTTATTAAGACTGTGTAATAAGAATGGTTCCTTCATTTCATCAAAACCTTTTTGGCCTCAATGTAATTGTTTCTCATATATATTTATATATTATTGGTGTCTGAGTGCCAAGCAAATAACTTTCTATAGAATATTGGAAATATTACATAATTAAAGGCAAAATATTTATTAAAGACTGATAATATTAGGCAAAGACGGCCAGGCAAATGCAGAATAAAAGAAGATAGGATTGATCATTTTAATATCTGAAAAGTGAAAGTTAAGTACAAAACAGTATCAAAGGGACTAGAAGGAGGAATAAAGGAAACAGTCTTGCTTATTCCAAACTTTTACATCTATCTAGAGACTGATAATGTAAGTTTTCTGTTTTGCCCAGTCTCCAGTAAGAGGCAAATGATATGCAATATCTTAAATTTAATTGTTAAAGAGGATTATGGGAGGATGGTGGGGTAGGAAGCTCCAGGAAAGTGCTTCCAATGAAAGAAGTATTGAACTGGAAGAAACTGAATCAACTATTTGGAATTCTGGTGTCTAGTGCAACACTTGTATCTTCCAGGGAAGAGCTAGATGAAGTGGGTAGTAAATTTCAACATATTTTATGTTTTGTATTTCATGTTTTCTATAGCAGCAGCTACCATCCTCTATCCACCAACCTCCTGGCTGGCAGCTATGGAGTATATAGCCTGCCTTCATGGTGTTGCTTGCTGATGCCAGGGTGGATAATAAGGCCCTTGTCCTCCAAAGATTGGTATTGTGTGTTTTGATTGATAATCACTGCTTTTGATCTCTATGTTATAACCCCTCCGGAATGAAGTAGCCAGCCTTAGAAGGGATTTAAAGGGACAGTACTTTCTTCACCCCTGTGTTGGTCTGAAGCTGTTATATACCCCAGAAAGGGCCATGTTTTTTAAATCCATTCTTGTAGTTGCAGAACTATTGTGGGTGGTACATTTTGGTTAGGTTATTTCAATTGAGATGTGACCCACACCATTCAAGGTAGGTCTTAATCCTTTTACTGTAGTCCTTCTTTGTGAGAGGATAAAAGACAGAAAAAAAAAAACAGAAAGAGTTGAGAGGAAAAGACCCCAGAGGAACTGAGAGAGGAAGCCACTGAAGGCAGAAGCTTAAAGCAATGAAACCCAGGAGAAAAGGACTAGCAGATGCTGGCCATTTGCCTTCCTATTTGACAGGTATCCCAGATGCTGGTGGCCTTTCTTCAGAGAAGGTATCATCCTGTCAATGCCTTTATTTGGACATTGTCATGGCCTTAGAATTGTAAATTTTTAAGCTAATGAATCCCTATTGTAAAAGCCAACCCCATTTCTGATATATTGCATTCTGACAGCTTTAGCAAACTGAAACATTCCCTTTCCCATTTGGGATCAAAATTAGTTTGAAAAAGTCACAACATGATAGCTCCACCCTCAACCAATATAATTAGTGATCCACAAGAAGTGAGAGAATTAGATTTCCAGAGTTACCATGATAATACTCAGAATGTCCAATTCTCAACAAAAAATCACAAAGAAGCAGGGAAGTATGGCCCATTCATAGGAATAAAGAACTTGACAGAAACCATCCCTGAAGAAGCTTTTACCTTGGAACTACTATTCAAATGTTTACAGGACTTCTGAGACCAGACACAGATTGTACACCAGCCAGGAATGAGCTGAAGTGTGAGACTGATAAATTGCAGCAAAGAGCTGTAAGTAAATCCTTCCACTCAGTGGAGACTGGTGCCCCTCCCCCACAGGCATGGCAGGCTGACTCAGAATCACTCCCTGGTGGGAAACAGAAGCCCTATATACTAGGATCAAGGTAAGGGAAGCTCAGCCAAGCTCCAAATGCAGATTTGATTAACAAATTTGGACTGCTGAATACCAGCTCCAAGCACAGAAAAATCTACAATGCAAACAAAAAAGAAAGTGTGAATTTTGTTTCAGCCCTACTCCCAGCAGGGAAGAAGAAGGGGTGACAGAAAAAAACAGAGGTTTCTGGAGTTGGATGAGCTCAGATTGCTGGAAAAGGGTTGAGCCCCAAGGAAAGGGGCACATAGAGTCAGGTACCAACACTGGCTCTTGATTGGCAAACCTGGGGGGTGGAGACCAGCTCTTAAAACAGCCTTTTCTTTTAAGCAGCCCATTAAAGAAGTCAGTCAGCAGTATCTGTTACAGCCCTGCCAGGCAGGGATGGAGATAGGGCTGACTGAGAAACAAAGTAATCAGGTAGAGGAAATAGTCCCATAAAGTGTCTATCTTCCCCAAGAAAATGGGGGCAGGGCCCAGCACAAGTAGCAGCTCTTATTCAGAGACTTTAGACCCCAGGGATTGGCTTAAGAGTTTCAACCTACAAAAAGCAGGGCCCAACCTGCCTAAAACACACTCTGGCAGGAGTGGAAGGAGGCTGCTTGAGATTCCTGTAACTTTTCCATACTTCTGGGAACAGGGTTCTGAAGAGGGGCTCCTCCCCAAGAAAAGGGGGTGGGCAAAGCCCAGCACAGGCTCTGTTAAATAGAGAACTAAGACCCCAGGGTCTCAGAAAATAGGAACAGTTTCAAATAACCTTCCCCTCAGTCTCTGTCTTAACCTCACCCCTGGCAGAGTGGGGTCTGCTGAGAAAGGCACAGTACCACCATTGGCTGCTGGGGAGCAGCAGACTGACAAGTGCCAACTGCTGGGCAGGACTGAAAAAGCACATAATCAGGAGGCTTCACAGAAAAGACCAGCAGCCTACTGGGTCTCATCACCAGGGAACCTTGATAACTGATCTACAACCCCTTTTTGACCTCTCTTGTCTGGGAAAGATTGATGGGGATAGATCATCTCTGTGGGGACCCTCTTCCCAGAATCAGCCCTCCGGGAAAAAGTTGCTAGATGTAACAAAAGTAGTGGTGTATATATATAGTGGCAAACAAACAAACAAAACAAAACAAAACAAGAAGAGCAACATTCCCAGTGGTGGAAGAGGGAAGAGAATGCTTTTTCCTGGGGATGAAACAACTGCACAAAAAAAGGGCAGGATGCAGGGTAACATTCAGAAAAACAAGAGCTGAAAAAATTTTGATCTGTTAAACATAAGCTATGCTAAAGATCTAGAATAAGTTGAACCAAATATCAAAGAACAGTTAGAGCACAAAGCAAACCAACAAGGAAAACATAGACAAAAGAGAGAGAACAACCTCCAGAATAATTGAAGCAAGAAAACTGGATGCCTTTACACAAGCAAAACATCATGTCATACTACACAGCATGAAGATTATGGCCCAGGCAAAGGAACAACCTAAAATTTCAGATGAGATACAGGAGTTGAAACAACTAATTAAAGACATTCAAACAAATCTTCTAAATCAACTCAATGAGTTAAAGAAAAATGTGGCAAAGGAGATGAAGTATATAAAGATGACACTGGATGACCATAAAGAACTCAAAAGGTTACAAAAAAAAAAAAAAAAAAAAAAAAGAAATTATGGAAATGAAAGGCACAATAGAAGAGATGAAAAACACTAATACAGCAGCATATTTGAAGAGGCAGAAGAAAGGTTTAATGAACTAGAGGACAAAACATCTGAACTCTTACACACAAAAGAACAGAGAGGGAAAAGAATAGAAAAATTTGAGCAGGGACTCAGGGAACTGAATGACAACATGAAGCACATGCATACAATCATACCTTGATACTCAATTGCTTTGAAACTCATTAAATTTGGTACTTGATGCATTCTGACACGAAAATTTTGTCTCAGTACTCATCATTTGTTTGGTACTTGATGTGCAAGCTAGAACTCATCAGTGCCGGTTGCCTTATGACTTGCTATCCTTTCCAGCCAAAACAAAGGGTCACACATTAGTCACACAGTAGCTCTTGCCCTGTGCACATTTCCTTGCAGTCTTGTCTTAGCTTCTGTGGCAATTTTGTGTATTTTTGAGCTTTTTTTCTCATCATGGGTCCTAAGAAAATGAGCAGTGATTGTGCTGAGCAGGAAAGAAAATCACTTTCCACCATCATTGAGAAAAAAGAAAGAAAGAAAGAAAAAAGAAATAGGCAAATATGAGAATGGTGTTCGCATTACTGATCTTGCTAGGGAATACAGTATGCCTAGAACAATGGTCTCCACCATCATTAAGAATACAGATGAGATAAAACAGGCTGATGCTGCAAAAGGAGTTAAAGAAGTAACAAAGCAGCATTCCCAAACACTCGAGGAAGATGAAAATCTATTATTGATTTGGGTACATGAGAAGTTAGTAGGCAACAGTGTATCAGAAGCCATGATATGTGAAAAAGCAAAAGTGTTGCATGCTGATCGTTTGAAAAACAGACTTGGACTGAGTGATGAGAGTGATGAAGTTTTTAAGGCCAGCCATGGCTGGTTTGATAATTTTAAAAAGAGGACTGACATGTACAGTGTTGTGAGGCATGCCAAGAGGCATGGCAAGGCAGTTACTGCTAATAAAAAGGCTGCAGGTACAGAGGGTACAGTTGTGTAGGACATTGTATCTTTGGGCCAATTCATGGGTCTAGAAGTCAATGTTGCTGATGTTGAGGAGTTAGTGGAGGAACATCATAAAGAGCTCAGCACCAAGGAGCTGCAGGAGCTACAGAAGGAGCAGCAATGAGAGGTCCCCTATCTCACACCTTATACAAAAATTAACTCAACATGGATCATAGACCTAAACATTAGAGCTAAAGCCATCAAACTTGTAGAAGAAAATGTAGGGAAATATCTTGAAGATTCCATGAACGGAGGTGGTTTCCTAGACCTTATACCCAAAGCACAAGCAATGAAAGAATAAATAGATAAATGACCTCTTCTCAAAATCGAATACTTTTCTGCATCAAAGGACCCTGACAGGAAATTTAAAAGGCAGCCAACACAATAGGAGACAATATTTGGAAATCACATATCAGATAATGGCTTAATATCCAGAATATATAAAGAGATGCTACAACACTACAACAAAAGACAAACAACCCAAATAAAAAATTGGCAAAAGACATGGATAGATACTTTCCTGAAGAAATACAAATGGCTCAAAAGCATATGAAAATATGCTCAACTTCACTACCTGCTAGGGAAATGCAAATCAAAACTACAATGAAATACTATGTCACTCCTACTAGAATGGCCATTATCAAAAAACCAGAAAACAACTAGCACTGGAGTAGATGTGGATAAATAAGTACATTTATTCATTGCTGGCGAACATGTAGAATGGTGCAGCCACTCTGGAAGGCAGTTTGGCAGTTCCTCAGGAAGCTAAGTATAGAATTGCCACATGATCCAGCATCCCATTTCTAGGTCTATACTCAGAAGAACTGAAAGCAGGGACATGGACAGACATTTGCACACCAATGTTGATAGTGGCATTATTCATGTTTTCCAATAGATAGAAACAGCCCAAATTTCCATCAACTGATAACTCTTGTATATACATATGGAAATTTATGCAGCTGTGAGATAGAATAACGTCATGATGCATGCAAAAATGTGGATGAACCTTGAGGACATTATGTTGAAAGAAATAGGCCATAAACAAAAGGGCAAATACTTTATGGTCTGACTAATATGAACTAATTATTATGAGCGAACTCTGAGATTAAATTTGAGAACGCAGGTTATCAGGAGATAGAATGAGGGTAGAGATCAGGTATTTGAAGCTTAAGGAGTATAGCATGTTTAACAAGATTGATTGTAAACTTTCAGAAATGGATAGCACAATACTGTGTGATGGTAGCAAAACATTATAAATGTAATGAACAAAGCTGAGTGTGAACATGGTTGAAGGAGGAAGCCTAGGAGCATGTACGGGACCAGAAGGAAAGATAGAGGATAAAAACTGGGACTGTGTAATTTAGCAAAACCTAAAATGGACATTGATGGTGGTTAATTGTACAAATATCAGAATGTTTTTACATGAAACAGAACAAATGTATGTCACTATTACAAGGTGTTAAAAATGGTATGGATACACGGAAAAATACAATTAACGCAAACTAGGATCTATAGTTAACAGTAACATTGTGATATTCTTTCATTAATTGTAACGAAATGTACCAAAGCTAAATGTCATTAAGAGGGGGATATAAGGGAGGGGTATGGGATTTTTTTTTCTTTTTCTTTTTTTTTGCTTCGCTTTCTTGTCAGAAGAAATGGAAATGTTCTCATACAGATTGTGGTAGGGGGTGCATAACTATGTGATTACACCAGGAGCCATTGACTGTACCCTTAGGATGGATTGTATGGTGTGTGAATAAAACAGTTTTAAAAATAAAAAAGAAAATAAGTAAACAAATACAAGCTGAATCACGGACAATCTTTAAAAAAAAAAAAAACTGGCAGTAATCAAGATAGTGTGGACTGGCATAAAGACAGACATCTAGAATGTTTCAGTTTGCTAAAGCTGCCAGAATGCAACATACTATAAATGCATTACAATGGGAGTTTATTAGTTCACAAAATTACAATTCTAAGGCCATGAAAATATACCAGTTAAGCCATCAACAGGATGATACCACCTTCTCTGAAGAAAGGCTGACGGTACCTGTGGTTCCTCTGTCACACGGGAAGGCACATGGCCCAGTATGCAGGTCCTTCTCTCCAGCAAACGAAGTTTAATGTCTCATTTCCATGGCTTTCTCCAAAATGTCTCTGAGCTCTGTCTCAGCTTCTTTGAGGTCTCTGAGTTTCATCATTTATCCTTTCATAGAAGACTCCAGCAAGGGGATTAAGACTCACTTTGAATGGACTGGTTCACATCTCCATGGAAACAAGTTCCCACCCAATAATAGGTCTGTCCCCACAGGGATGTATTAAGAGAACGTGGCTTTTATGGTTTACATCACAGATTTAAACCAGCACATAGACCAATGAAACAGAATTGTAATTCCAGAAATAGATTCAAACATCTATGCCCAGTTGATTTTTCAACAAGACTACTAAGTGTTTGCAATGGGGAAAGGATAGTCTTTTCAACAAACGGTGCTGGGAGACCAATATCCACAAGCAGAAGAATGAAATTAGACTCTACATCATACTGTGTACAAAAATTAAATAAATATTGATCAAGGACTTATGAGCTAAAATCATAAAACCCTTGGAAGATAATAAAAGGGCAAATCTTCATGACCTGAGAGTCAGTAATGGGTTCTTAGATATGACACTAAAAGCACAATCAACAAAGGAAACAGTAGATAAATTCAGCTTCATCAAAATGAAAAACAAAACAAAACAAAACTTTTTGCATCAAAGGAAATTAGCTAGAAAGCAAAAATACAACCTACAGAATGGGCAAAAATAGTTGCAAAACATATATTGGATAAGGGCTTAATATCTAGAATATAAAGAACTTCTACACCTCAAGAACAAAAAGACAAGTAGCTGAATTTATTTTTTGTTAACTTTATAAAAAAAAAAAACAAAAAACAAAAAACAAAAAACTTCCAAATAAACCATAGCAAAAGAATAAGAAAAACAAATATCTTGAAATAACTTAATTGCTTCCAATATGCTCCTACCAAATAACTCAATTTAAAAATGGGCTCAGGATTTGATTTTCCCAAAGCTATGCAAATGGTCTATAAGCATGTTTAAAGATACTCGACATCATTAGACCTTAGGGAAATGCAAATTAAAACCACATGAGTGTTTCACAGTAAGGAAACGGCTGGAATTGTGGAGCTGTGGCCCATAAACATTCTTTCTAAATTTGCTCTCTGGCTGCTTGTTGAATCATACTTTGAAAGTTATCACTGTTCCATATATGCGTCATATTTCACAATGAAAAATGTAAAAAAAAAAAACAACACACACACACACGAGATACCACTTCACAGCTACAAGGATAGCTGCTATTATTTTTTTTTTTAATCAGGAAATAAATTTGGAAGATGCAGAGAAATTGGAACTCTAATACATCATTGGTGGATATGTAAAATGATGCAGCCACTATGGTTATCAGTGTGACAGTTCCTCAGTTAAATACAGAATTAACATATGATCTGGCAATTCCACTTCTAGGTATATACCCAAGGAAAGTGAAAACAGGGTCTCCATCATATACTTGTTTACTTTTTTTTTTCTTTGGTAGAGTAAGTGGGTAGAAAATTTACTGAGTATGCATGTGAGAAGGACATGCAGGCACTATCACAAGAAAAGAGAGATGAGAGTGTCCTAGCTCTGTGGGGCAATCTGATTTTATAGATTCTTGTTCTTTTTGTAATTTTTCTGAACTATTTTACTACTGTCCCCTTTTCCCTCATCTGTGGATGCTTGGTTGTAGATGACTCATTCAGGTGATCCTTTGGCTGTTTTAAGGCTGTTCTCAGAGATAAGTTTTTCCTTGAGGGCTGACTGCTCCTTGGAATTTGCCCTTTGTTCATCAGCCAGCCACCACCCTTATTCTTACCCTGCTTCATCTCCCCCTCAGAGATTTCTATGTCCCTTAATCTTAAGTGAATTTTGGCCATTGGCCCATCTTCTGTAGCTGCTACAAGCTGTCAGTGGGTCACAGACCATACTTGTAGGAACACAGGCATTTTATAATATTGAGGATGGCTGGTTGAGTGTGGGGAACAGAAGTGTAGCCCCTGGTAAGGAGGTCTTTTGTGAAAGGCCTTTAATATGGAAGAAACAAACTGGGTGAGAAGTTGTATACACAGTCTGAATGAAAGCAGGAACAACATGGAGCAGATGTTTTTAGGAAGAGTGTTGGTTGTGGCTTGGCATACTGTGGCAGTTTGCAATATTTGGCTGGAATTTGCATAAGAATAACTTTTAGAATGACTTCTCAACTCTATTTGAAATTTCTTAGCCACTAAAACTTCA
Source organism: Choloepus didactylus (assembly GCF_015220235.1). Classification (NCBI taxonomy): domain Eukaryota; kingdom Metazoa; phylum Chordata; class Mammalia; order Pilosa; family Megalonychidae; genus Choloepus; species Choloepus didactylus. The sequence continues at coordinate 88,475,849 of NC_051321.1, read as the reverse complement.
TTTTCTTTTTTTGGTTAACTAATTTCATGACACAAGGGCCGGGTTCATCCTTGGGAGCCACACTGTATGTAAGTAGGGAGAGTTACATTCCTGGAAGTTGTGTCCCACATAGGAGACAAGGTGGTGAGTTTATTTGTAGAGTGTGGTTTAGAGAGACAAAATCTTCAGCAGTGACTCAAGCAAAATCTACTTTTTCAAAGTTTTTACAACTTTCCACATCCATCCAGGGTTTGTAGTCAGCAACGACTACAAAATTCACTTTCTCAAACCTTCTGCAACCTTCCATATCCATTCAGGGCTGATATTTCTGAGCTGAGAAGCACCTCAGAGGTTGTCTAACTTCTGCCTCTCTCCCTCAGGCCCCTCCCAGCTGTTTGTGAAATTCCCACTACTCTTCCCAGGGGAGGGAAGAGATTTGCATAAAAACAATCAATCACTGCCCCAAAAGGCCTGAGAGAGAATAACAGCAGACCCCCCATAGTCCTGCCCGATTTAGGCCTCAGGAGGCATCCCCACCATGGCCTGGTCCCTCCCCTGCTTGCTGTCCTCACTCTGTGCAAACTGCTGCCCCCCAGGACCTGACTTCAGGCTCAGCCCCCAAATACCATGAGCTGGACCTGCCCCAAACCCTGCACTCAGCCCATGCCCAGCCTCAGGGAGGAACATGCTGGCACTTGGGTTTCACCCCCATGCCACCTCCCCTCTCCACTCTTCTCCTCTTGTAGGTTCTGTGGCCTATGAGCTGACACAGCCATACTCTGTGTCAGTGGCCCCGAGACCAACAGCCAGTCTCAACTGCCAGGGAGACGGCTTAGACATCTGTGATATGCAGTGGTTCCAGCAGAAGGCAGCCCAGGTCCCCATGCAGGTCATCTATGCTGACAGTGAACGGCCCTTGGAGATCCCTGACCCCAAGAGGAAGCAGGAGTGAGTGAGCCACACACCCTGCACTCAAGGAACTTTCAGTCTGGATGAGGTAGACATGTAAGCTGGTAATTACACTTACCCACTGTGACTGGTGCTCTGAAGTCCTCTGAGGTCTGAATGGGGGGCTGTGGGAGCAGCGATGAGGCAATGGGGAGCTCTGCTACAAATGATGGTCACAGGTACCCCAGGCTGAGAAGGGGAGCATAGCATCCCAGGCAGAAGGCACAGCAAGACCAAAAGGCAGGGAGGTGTGAAGGCACAGTGCTCGCACCATGACCAGAAGGTAGAATTTTGGTGGGGTGCACCAATCGATGATTTTGGAGAAAGTAGCTTGGGGCCCAATCTTAGGGGTCCTGGTGGGCCATGCTAAGGAATCTGGTCTTTATCCAGTAGGAAACGGGTTTGTCCCTGAAGGGAGTGGAATTGTGGTCCCACCTTAAAAATAAAACAACTGCACATTTTATTGAGATCTAGTCAAACACCATATAATCTATCTAAAGCATAAAATGTCTCATTATCATCCCCTAGTTGTGCAATCCTCATCACAATCAATTTTACAACATTTTCATTACTTCAAAAAGAAAAATAGACATAAAAAGAAAACCCAAAACAAGTCTTGGTAACTAAACATTACCCTTGGCATGAGTATAAACAATTCAACGAAAGAAAAGTCAGAAATGGATCACAGCACATTGACGACATTAGTATTTATCGGTTTAATACTGAAACCACAAAAAGAACATGATGGTGTGGATCTTTGGGATACCTAGAACAAGGGAGTCAAACACTGCCTCTCTTTCCACTTCTCAAGAATTTCTCTACATGCTGTTTCCTCTTTTGGCAGACACATTTTCTCAACAACTATTGGCAGTTCCAAGATCACCAACCCAAATGATGTGCTGCTCTCCTATTACAGAAGTCCCAAGTGGGACCGTGATTGGCCCATTTTGGATCAAAAGCCCTTCACTGTAAATAACTGGGGAACCAAGATGTGTCCCCTATGGGATATCTGCCAGGTCTTATGCCACGAGGGCAAGGTTTGTTCCTAAAATAAGGTGAAACAATGTTTAGCTAACAAAAACAATACTCACTGCAAGAGATAAATTAGTAGGAAAGGGGTGAATTAATCATGTTGTAGGGAGAACTGGCTACTCTTTGGGAAAGCAGAAAAATCCTTACCTCACACTGTACCTAATCAAACAACAGAGATAGATCAATGAACAATTAAGTTTAATGTAACATTTATTTCACACATTTAAAATGCAAGACATACATAATGGCAATTTCCAGGTGGTTTTCTCTGCTGATGCAATGCAATGAAAGCTTAACAAAGCAGTTGTTTCATACAATGGAATACTGAATAACTTTATTTCTAATTGCAAGTTTCAAAGCATGGCAAGGCTGACAAATGGCCAAGCCTCAATTTCTCATGAATCTCATGAGTCCCCCTCCAGACTGCTAGAAGTTAATACTTCTGAACTAAAAAGTTTTCAAAATGGTATACCTTTGTTGGTTAAATCAGCTTTAGATCCAAGAAACAGAAAATCCTAACTCAACTGGCTTTAATGATGACAAATTTATCCTCATATATAATGAAGTTCCAAGTTTGGCAATTTCACCTGCTCAGAAGATAACAATGATGCACCATCTTCCAAGTTTTGTGCTTTGCAATCCTCAGGTACCACCTCAGGATCTCAAGATACAGATATCATGAACAGACATAAGAACAGCAAAACTAAAGAGCCATCTTATCAAATGTTGATCACTCAGGAATCCTTTTCCCCTAGATCCTGCTGAATACTTCCTCCAAGCTCTTCACTGACCAGAGCTGAGTCATATGATTACTTCCAATCATCCAATGATCGGGAAACATTTTTAAAACTAAGTTATTAATCATGATTTACCCTCTGAATCATATAGACAAAGACTGGACAATGAAACAAAAATAACACTCTGTTAGCATGGAGTAAGTTGGGGATAAGTTTGGTAGCAAATCAAATATATGAGAAGTTCCTAAAAATCTGTTGCAAGGAAATGATGCTACCCACATAGTAGCTAGCACTTGTAATGTGTTCTACACATTGGACCAAGTACATCAGATCGACTAACTTGCCAAATCCTTACCAGAACAGCATAGGATAGGTAATGTTATCATTTTGCAGATAAGTAAATTGAAGAACAGGTGTCAAGGAATTTGCCCCAAGTCCTATACCCAATATGTGTCAGTGCTGGGATGTGAACCCAGAAGTCTGGATCCAGTCAAGGTCCTTAACCACAGTATCAGGGATGGTCAAGTACGGCCCGCAGGTCAAACCTGGCCCACAGCCTTCTTTTTCTATGGTCCATGAGCTAAGAATGGCTTTCATTTTTAGAGGGTTTCTTTTAATGTGACAAACTGAAATGAGAACTCCAACTCCATTGTTTACTGTCTGACTAATGACATCTTTCAAACCTCATCCATTGTGCCCTACAACGGGACAAGTTCATAAAAAAACCTGGATACTTCCTCCTTTGGTGCCAATGGGAGAATTAAACCATATAAGGCCCTGCCCACACACAGGATCTCACCCTGGCTCCACTCCCTAATAAAAAACCTAGGCCAGTCTCCTTTCCTTCTAGTCATTTTGGACCTGCTTAAAGGGCCTGCCCTGCTCTTCTGAGAGACCTCAATAATGTGATAAACCTTTTCACACTCTCTTTGTATATACATGTCTGTGTGTGTAGTGTCATCAGTTTTGATATCTCAAGCAAACCTTGGGGGTGGGGGCGGCCTCCTGCTTTACAGGTGATCATTAACAGAAATATGTGGCCTGAAAAGCTTAAAACACTCTTACTCTATGGCTTTTTACAGAAAGTTTGCCAACCCCTGCACTATACCATTGTTTGCAATACTAGGAAGTAAAGGCAGAAAACAATAAATAGTATATTACCAAATAGTTCTAGGGTTATATACAACTTGGGCTTCACACACTTGAAGCTTTGGAGGTTCCTCAAATTTTTTCAGGTGGCAAGATGGGGTTATTTTCTTACTGAGCACATTTTATGGTGCAGAGTACAATGAACATTACTGTTCACAGCTGCTTTCTTAAATTCAGACTTCTACTGTATGTAAATTGTATACTCAACATTTGCATTTTCATGAAAATAATTGTTTTTACACAAGTATGTGTGGATAGAAAGTTTGGCTTTTTAGTGACCAGGTAGTTCAATAATAACCATACCTGTTTATATAAACCAGGAAATGGTAGGGGAAAAAATGTGCTTGGTGTATTTTAAATTTGTCAAATACTGTTTCACATAAACATACATTGTGTTAAGATATTTAAAAAGCCACAGTGGTATTTGCAAAAAGACATTGTAGTGCATGTCATAAAGGTTATTAAACTAAGGATTTTGATTTTTGACTTTGATGCTGTTGGATTCTTATTGAAAAACCAAAACCAGAAAATACCATGTAGTGCACTGACACAAAAAAGTACACCTTTTCTCAAGGACTCTTTACACGTTTAATGCTGCATAACTGATTATCCAAAACATTTATATTTCACAAAAACACATGTTCAAAAGTGCCTATATAAATGGGAAAAATCCCTTATATCTAATAAAAATTGTGGTATCTGAACTTAAAAATTTCACTATATTTTCTAAATTAATTCTTGCCTTCAGCATCAATTCTCTGATATATCATAAAGTATCTTTTGTAGAAACTTTCAGGAAATCAAACATTTAAAAGGTTCTATTCTACTACTTAAATGATGTTCAACGAGCTATCACTTTTTCGTAAAGGCTGTCTAACATTTGCTGTCATTTCTGGGTTTCTTATGATTTCTCCAATTACAATGAGTTTGATACATGGATGAGGCTTCTCAACCTTCAAAATGTTGACAGGAGTTTCTACTCTTGCTGAATTCACCAATATACAGTGAACACTGATCTCTTAAAGGAAGGCATCTATATTCCTACTTCACAGAAAACAGGAAACAACACAGAGGATTGCCATGGAGATCTATTATGTTCCAGACTTATTCACATGGTCCCACCTGAATGCAAAAGAGGCTGTGAAATATAAACTAGCTGTGTGCCCAGGAGGAAAAGGATAGGACCATTGGTAAATAAATTGCCATTCTCCACTACACACGGTTTCTCCTCTGTGTGAGTTCTCTGATGTAAATTGAAGGTTGACTTCTGGTAGAAAGATTTCCCACATTCGTTACATTCATAAGGCTTTTTCCTTGGCAATACTTTTGATTGCACCAAATACTCTGAATTATGGTAAGAGGGTTTTACACATCCATTATTTTTATAGTGTCTCTCTCCTGTGTGTATTCTCTGATGTGTGGTGAGTGTTGGCTTGTGACTGAAGGCCTTCCCACATTCATTACATTGATATGGCTTTTCCCCTGTGTGAATTCTCTTATGTTTAATGAGAGTTGATCTATCAGAGAAACATTTTCCACAATCTTCACATTCATAGGGCTTCTCTCCTGTGTGTATTCTCTGATGTACTGTGAGGGATGCCTTCTGGCAAAAAGTTTTCCCACATTCTTTACATTCATAGGGTTTCTCCCCTGTATGAATTCTCTGATGTTTAATGAGCTGTGACTTTTGGCAGAATGTTCTCCCACATTTGTTACATTTGAAGGGTTTCTCTCCTGTGTGAGTTCTATGATGTTGAGTAAGGGTTGACTTATCACAGAAAGTTTTCCCACACTTATTACATTCATATGGTTTCTCTCCTGTATGAGTTCTCTGATGCTGAGTAAGGGCTGACTTATCACAGAAAGTTTTCCCACATTTATTACATTCATAAGGTTTCTCCCCTGAATGAATTCTTTGATGCTTACTAAGGGCTGACTTCCCAGAAAAGGATTTCCCACACTCACTGCATTCATAGGGTCTCTCCCCTGAATGAATTCGTTGATGTTTAAGGAGAGCTGACTTCTCACAGAAGGTCTTCCCACATTCGTTACATTCATATGTTTTCTCTCTGGTGTGGATTCTTTGATGTTTACTCAGGGTTGACTTCATATAGTACGTTTTTCTACATTCACTACATTCATAGGGCTTCTCCCCTGAGTGTATTCTCTGATGTGCAGTGAGTTTTGACTTTATACTGAAGGATTTCTCACATTCATTACATTTATAGGGTTTTTCTCCTGTGTGAGATCGTTGATGCACAGTCATGTCTGACTTATGGGAGAAAGATTTCCCACATTCACTACATTTGTAAGGCTTCTCCCTTGTATGTGTTCTTTCATGTTGACGGAGCGTTGAGTTCTGACAGAAGGTTTTCCCACACATAGTACATCCATAGGGTCTCTCTCCTGTGTGAATTCTCTGATGTACAGTGAGGGCTGACTTCTGGTAGAAAGATTTCCCACATGTAGTACATTTGTAGGGTTTCACTCCTGTGTGAGTTCTCTGGTGTACAGTTAGGTCTGACTTACGGCAAAAAGATCTCCCACATTCATTACATTTATAGGGCTTTTCCCCAGAGTGTGTTCTCTGATGTACTGTGAGGGTTGATTTCTGGAAGAAGGTTTTCCCACATACACTGCACTCATGGTGTTTCTCATTCATGTGAACTCCATCATATTTCTTCAAGAGAACTGAGTTATCAGAGAAGGTTTCCCCACATTCACTCAATTCATAGTTATTCTCCCTTGAGTAAATTATCTGACGGAACATGAGAGTTGATTCATCCCGTAAGGTTTTCACACATTCATTACAATCACAGGGTTTTTCTCCAGTTTGAGCTTCCTTATGTGTAATGAAGAGAGCATTCTTGTGGAAGGCTTTAATACACTCATTATATCCAAATGGTTGCTCTAGACTCTGACTCTCCTGATGGTGAATATGATTCTCATTCTGATGGAAGATGCTCTCATTTTCATTCAACTTATTATGTTTCTCTCTAGTATGAATCTTCTCATGCTTAATGTCAGGAAGCAATTTCTCACACAGACTGGCATTATCAAGTTTCTTCCTTGAATAGTTTTGCTTATTAGTGATTAAGTCTGATAAAATTTTCACAGTCATACCATCTCGGTTACATTTACTGGGAATTTCTCTTGAAGGGAAAGAGTCTATGCACAGATGAAATGTTTTTTCTAGTATGTTTTCTCTCTCTGTAATCACATTTTTGTTATTGATAAATTTAACTTGCCATAAATGTTTTTCTTGGTTTTCTTTGCTTTCTACTATGCCATCAACTTTCAGTTCTTCTAGAAATGAGAAAAATTAAACATACTGTATGAATCTGAAAACATTTCTTATAAAATGGGACTAAGAAACAAATGTTCTTTATATATTTGACTGATTTAAGGCCCAATCTCTTGGGTTGAAAGTAATACCAAATTTTCTATTCCCCCATTTTTGGGAGGTATAGGTGACAACTAAATGAACAAAGCTACTGTTATGGAAAAGGAGAGAAGAAAATCAGCATGGAATGTGTATTTATTTGGCCCTTCACAAATATGCCTTTCAAAAATAATAGAGGAAAATAAGCATAAGAAACAGAGAATAAAAGATAAAAAATTTGGTAAAAATGGATGAATTATCATAACTTAAATTGACAGTGAGATATATCCAAACAGAACAATATATAGTAAATAACATGCCATGAAACACAAGTAGGTAGATATGAATGTTCTAAAAAACTATCAGAGCAATGGAAATATTTACAGGTGGTAGATTAGAGTATAAGTGCTAATTCTGTTAAACCCACCTTCAATCATTTTGAATACTTTTATCACCCTAAACCTAGTACATGCTAATATCAGCTTTGGTAACTGGTCACTCTGCCTCTACTCCTGCCACCTCTCTGAAGGATTTGCTCTGAATGCAGCCAGCTTCCTGTGTTTCTCCTATAATATATGTGCGTTCCATGAGATCAGCAACTTTATTTCATTCATTCTATATATCTTTCACTTAGAACATGACTGACCCAGAGCAAGCGCTCAATTAATACTGGTTGAATGAACAAATAAATGACTTACGGAAAACAAATGAAGGGAATGTGGGAAACTGAGAATGCTAGAGGAAGAGAGACTAAGATATTTTACCATGAGATAGGCAGGAATGAAATTCAAGGTAATGGGAACAGGGATAAAACTCTTTAAAAAGTCAAGCATGAAAGACATTTATGTATGACTGCTATCTGGTGATAAGTTTAGGTATCTGAGGCATACAGAGTAATTATTCCTAAGTCACTTCCAAACAGATGGGGCCTATAAAAAGACATCCTTGAAAAACATTTCAAAAACCCCTACAACTAAGTTAATAACCAGGGATTTAATTTCACCTGAATTACAGATGCCTGTGTTCTAACTCACCTGGATAACACTGGCTTGGAAATTCCTCCTCTAAAATCCACGGTGCTCCTCCTTGCTCCAACTTAAAGATCACCTCTGGTTTGGTAATGCAATGCCCTGAAAATGGAAAATGACACAAGACAGGAAAAGCTGCCTGGATTCAGGTACTGTGCAAAAAAGGAAGGTCCACCTCTGGGACCTGCCCAATGAAGGGGTCTCCTGGAATCTCTGGCTGGGGAGGTAAGAACATAAACAATATTCCTGATGCCTAAACCTAAATAACATTAAACTCTACAACAGATCCATACACTTTGGTAAGCAAAGAAAGGAAATGCCTGAAGCTGACCATTACTCAGAGAAGCTCTCCTTACCCAGTGAGACCAGGATGCTGTAGGTCTCCAGCATCACATCCCTGTACAAGGTCCTCTGATCAGGGTCCAGCTGATCCCACTCCTCCCGGGTAAAGGCCACAGTCACGTCCTCAAATGAAACTGATTCCTGTAACAGCACATATCTGATTAATCTGAAGTGTTCTGAACTGCATTACATAGAGAAGATATTTAGGAACCAATTCTCCATGTTCACTGTTGAGTTTACAAGAAAAAAGTTTATAAGGAATGCTTACTATGTTCCCTGTTTTGTATTATACTTTGTGGAAGAAAGAGAAACACAGTAAAAGCACCCAATTAATTTATTGATTCATGCATAAAATACATACATAGGTCTCACAAAATTCATGAACTATCCTAGATATTAACATACATAAAATACTGCTTCTAATCTCAAGAAGCTTACAATCTGGTATGAATGCAAACTGGACCAAATTGTGACTAACTGTGTAAAACACAAACTTCACTACTGGCTCTTCAGTCCATAAACCAAAACATTAATAATAAATGTGCATAATTATCAGTGACCAGCCATCACTTCTGTGGAATTCTATTGGAAAATGGTCACAGCACAGCTGTTATTCAGTTCACACAGAGATAGAAAAGTATATACTTGTGTTGGCTCTTGGTCCCCCAGGGATAAAGCCATATGATAGCTTGAAAAACGGGTAACTGAAAGAGGGAGTTGCCAACAAAGATAAAAGTGCAACAAAGAAACAGTGATTGTGCCATAAATGAACTTCAAAGTGAATGTAAACGGAATTTTAGAAGAAAAAAGCTGACTATGGGAATGTCACACTGCCACCATCCAAGAGAATCTAGACTAACTTAGTGAAGGTGAGCTTACTGATGTAAGTGAAGAAAACTGTTCTGACAAAAAGGATCCAAGTGTCCCATAGGAAGTGATGCTGAAAGAAAAACTTTTGGATTAAAGGAACCCTTGGCAGATGTTTCACAACAGTGAAAACACAAAGGATAAAATGTTGAAGCTGATCTAAATTTACTAGGGAATATGACAAGGCATATAAAAGAGGTTTGTTCTGTATCTTATGTCTTATTTTGAGAAGAGGCAACCCCTATACAAACTATTCTCATAAATTTTTTACGAAGACATAAAACACTTTTAATTCTAGATACATCTACTGTTAAATTCCAGGATATTAACTAAATATCAATTGTACTGTTTTTTCATTTCCCTGTACATTTATTACTGACACTAAGAGAGTTTAGAATGTTTCAACAAAACACTGACAAAAATATCATTGATGTTGACAAGAATGACAAAAATTTCAAAAGGTCATAGAACAACTGCAATTTTCACCCTCATTACTGACATCTCTTTGCATGGCTTTCTCTTGTATGGCCATTTTCATTGCCCACAGTACTGTCAAAGTTAGAAATGCCTGTGTCTTGTGTCTGTCTGTGTATACAGTGTGTGTGTATGTGTCTGTGTGTGTAGTATATATACAGGGAGAGACCTCTAAGCTCAAAGTGGGCAGTGTGCTGAATGATACTCCCCATTCTGTATAAACACAGCTGCTGTTGGAAGGATAAAGGAAACAAAAAGATGTTTTACATAAATGCGGGTGCATGCTTCAGAGGCTCCAGAAATGGCCAAATATGTTTTATTTTGAGGCAGATCTTTGATGAGATCCTAATGGTTCTACAGTATGGAAATTCTCACTTCAGGGATCAATGGCCCTTAAATTGCCTATTTTCACCCTCCTCCTGATAGCCTGAAAAGAAATTCACCCGTTTATATATTGTTCCAATAATTTTGTTGATAAAACCTTGAAATCGGCTCTTTCATTGAAGGGAGGAAATAAAGAAACAGCTTTCCACACTTCTGAATAAACTCACAACACCTACCTACATGATTCAAACTAAATCTTCACTTATAAATGTAAGTAGAAAATGGAGAGTCTCTAGAAATTTGAGAAGAACCAATAATACAGAAGACATGCACCAAGATAATGGAGAAAGCAAACAAGAAGAAAATAAAATCAAAGTAAGAAGAGACTATGTTTCTTGAGACACTGGAGAGTAATAGTAATCCTCAAATATAGTCAAAAGAACACTGCTTCCATTAAATGCAAATCATCTGCTATGATAAGGAGGCATTATAATAGGAGTACTCAGAAACTAAAAACTTAATTGTTAAATAGTGAAACAAAACTCCTCAAAAGAAGTTCCAAAAACATTCAGGACACGAAGGTAAAACTGTGCACATTTCCCAGATTATGGAATAAACATATATTCTATAGACAGAAGATGAAGCTCGGTGACACAATATCATTCAAAAGAAATTTTGGAGAAAAAATAGAGGACAGAGCAGAAGGAAAAAATAAAAGAACAGAAAACGCATTGAGCTTACAAGTATTTTGAACACAAGTATGATCTCAAGTACCACGCAGGAGTACTGAGAAAAGAGTAACCCTAAACACAACTTGAAGAAATTTCTAAACTCAACAATAAAGAAATCTGCAAATTTGCAAAACACCAACAAAAAGTAACCTTTTATAAAATAAAGGAATAAGATTCAAACTGACACCAGACTTCTCATACACAAACCCATATGCTAGGAAAAGAATTTTGAATCTGAAATTTCATTCTTACACAACCTATCATTCATGTATAAAATAAAGACATGCCAATACCAGTAAAAGTACCATTACAGGACATATACCATCAAAAGAGTAACAAAAATAACAAAAGACAAACACAAAGACAAATACGTGGCATTTGGAAACAGCAGTGACCAAATAAAAGGTCAGCAAAACTGGTTTCTGATTGATGCACAGCAGGGAGCTGTGGAACTGCAAATAGGTTACTATCTGTGCAAGAGGTTGTTAAACGGAGATGCTTTTGTGGCTCAGTCAACATGCTGCATTATCCCAAATTAAGTAACTTATAAAAGTAACTATCTTTTATATTCAGGGTAGATGCACCACGATCCCGATATAACTGAGGTGGGGGTGGCTACACTGAATGACTGAGAAGCTAAACCAAGTCACAGAATTTACCAATCCACAAGATGAAATGAGGATAAAGTCAATAACAAAAGAACATGTGCATCCTTATCAATACCAGCCTGGCCCTTATGCCCAGTTTAGGAAATCTCCAATTCCCATTTTACCAAATAGCTCTCACATTTCAAATGACTTGTCTCATTCCTCAGAGGGATAGGAAACTTGATGTGGATTTAGACCCAGAAGAGATCTTGAATTTATCAACCGACGGTACCCCCTGACAATACTAGCCATTAGTAGTCCCTTACTCTGTGGCTGTAAGTTTTATCATCTTTAAAATGGACACAACTTATAGTATCTTAAGTTGTTGCTGGCATTATATAAGCTAATTGAGAAAAAATAATGAATACAGTGCCTGGAACATACTGTATGTTCATACAATTAGTTATTATTGTGGCTGGCTGAGGAGGAAGGAATTAAAGCAGCTGGTCTGCGATCTACTCAATCCCATTAGAGTAGAATGCTCATGAGGGAAAAACAGGTAACTTGGTTTACTCTCCTTGTCACCTGGATCTCCCAATAAACAGACAAATGATGACTGCTAAGAGGAAGGGACTTTATTCACATAATGCTTATGGGACATCTGACTAAAGGTTTACTTTTAGCAAAATAAACATAGAATCTATGGATTTATGCACCCTAGATCCCTGAAGAATATCACATAAACTATATAATTTTCTGGAAGTACGAAATGGAGATATTTAATAACTTAAAGACGTCCACTGTGTGAAGTAATTGTACGTAACTTCCATAAGAAGCAACTCCTCATCCATTAAAGTTTCATCATGAGATTGCAGCAATTCAGGTTCCACTTCTAATTCTAGTTTTCTTGCTATTTCCACATATCTGCAGTTATTTCCTCCACTGAAGTCTTGACCCCATCAAAATCATCCATGAGGGATGGAATCAATTTCTTCCAAACTCATATTAATGCTGTTAATTTGATATGTTCTCACAAATCACGAATGTGCTTAATGGCATCAGGAATGGTGAATCCTTTCCAGAAGATTCTGAATTTCCTTTGCCCAGATCCATCAGAGGAATCACTGTCTATGGCAGCTATTGCATTATTAAATGTATTTCTTAAATAAGATTTGAAAGTTGAAATTACTCCTTGATCCACGGGCTGCATAAGGAATGTGTTTACAGGCCTGAAAACAACATTAATTTCATACATCTCTATCAGAGCTCTTGGATGACCAGGAGCATTGTCAATGAGCAGCAATATTTTGAAAGGAATCATTTTTTCTGAGTGGTAGATCTCAAAAGTGGGCTTAAAATATTCAGTAAAGCATACTGTAAACAGGTAAACAGATACACCGTCATCCAGGCTTTGCTGTTCCACTGATTAGCACAGGCAGAGTAGATTCAGCATAATTCTTTTTTTTTTCTTAAATCTTCATTTTATTGAGATATATTCACATACCACACAGTCATACAAAACAAATCGTACATTCGATTGTTCACAGTACCATTACATAGTGGTACATTCATCACCTAAATCAATCCCTGACACCTTCATTAGCACACACACAAAAATAACAATAATAATAATTAAAGTGAAAAAGAGCAATTGAAGTAAAAAAGAACACTGGGTACCTTTGTCTGTTTGTTTCTTTCCTTCCCCTATTTTTCTACTCATCCATCCATAAGCTAGACAAAGGGGAGTGTGGTCCTTATGGCTTTCCCAATCCCATTGTCACCCCTCATAAGCTACATTTTTATACAATTGTCTTTGAGATTCATGGGTTCTGGGTTGCAGTTTGATAGTTCCAGGTATCCACCACCAGCTACCCCAATTCTTTAGAACCTGAAAAGGGTTGTCTAAATTGTGCGTAAGAGTGCCCACCAGAGTGACCTCTCAGCTCCTTTTGGAATCTCTCTGCCACTGAAGCTTATTTCATTTCCTTTCACACCCCCCTTTTGGTCAAGAAGATGTTCTCCGTCCCACGATGCCAGGTCTACATTCCTCCCCGGGAGTCATATTCCACGTTGCCAGGGAGATTCACTCCCCTGGGTGTCTGATCCCATGTAGCGGGGAGGGCAGTGATTTCACCTTTCAAGTTGGCTTAGCCAGAGAGAGAGGGCCACATCTGAGCAACAAAGAGACATTCGGGAGGAGGCTCTTAGGCACAATTATGGGCAGGCCTAGCCTCTCCTTTGCAGCAACAGTCTTCCCAAGGGTAAATCCTATGGTAGAGGGCTCAGCCCATCAAACCACCAGTCCCCTATGTCTGTGGTCATGTCAGCAACCATCGAGGTGGGGCACAGCATAATTCTTAAGGGCCCTACAATTTTTGGAATGGTAAATGAGCATTGGCTTCAACTTAATGTCACCAGCTGCATTAGCCCCTCAAAATAGAGTCAGCCTGACCTTTGAAGCTCTGAAGCATTGACTTCTCCTCTGTAGCCATGAAAGTCCAAGATAGCATCCTCTTCCATTATAAGCCTGCTTCATCTACACTGAAAATGTATTTAGTGTAGCCACTTTCATCAAATATCTTAGTCAGATTGCTGGATAACCTGCTGCAGCTTCTGCATCAGCACTTGTTGCTTTACCTTCCACTTCTATGTTATGGAGATGGTTTCTTTCCTTTAACCTCATGAATTAACCTCTGCTGGGTTCCTCACCTCTCTCAGCCTTCATAGAATTGAAGAGAGATAGGGCCTTGCTCTGTATTAGGCTTTGACTTAAGGGAATGTTGTAGCTGGTTTGATCTTCCATCTAGACCACTAAAACTTTCTCCATATCAGCAATAAGGCTGTTTCGCTTTCTTATCATTTGTGTGTTCACTGGAGTAGCACTTTTCCTTTGCATTCACAACTTGCCTGTTTGGCCCAAGAGGCCTAGCTTTTGGCCTGTCTCAGCTTTTGACATGTCTTCCTCACTAAGCATAATTGTTCCCAGCTTTTGATTTAAAGTAAGAGACACAGGACTCTTCCTTTCATTGGAATACTTAGAGGCCACTGTAGGCCTCTAAGTTAATTTGGCTAATTTCAATAAGGAATAGGGAGGCCTGAGGAGAGAGAGAGAGAGATGGGGAATGGCCAGTTGGTGAAGCAGTCAGAACACATAACTTTCATTAAGTTCACCATCTTATATGCGCATGGTTCGTGGCACCCCAAAACAATTACTGTAGTAACATCAAAGATCACCATTACAGGTACAATAGTAATGAAAAAGTTTGAAATATTGCAAGAATTACCAAAATGTGACACAGAGAAACAAAGTAAGCACATGCTGATGGAAAAATGGTGCTAACAGACTTGCTCCACACAAGATTTTGCCACAAACCTTCAATTTGTAAAAACCACAGTACCTGTGAAGCACAATAAACCGAAATGCTATAAAATGAGGTATGCCTAGAGCAGAAATCTTTAAAATAGACTGTAAAGATTCTAAAAATCTTAGAAACACAAGAAGTGCATAGTGGATAGAGAAAATCCACCTGTGGGGGGAGGGACTAGAAGTAGGCAATTAAAAGATCATGATGGAAAAATATCCATTACAGAACACTGACATGTTAACAGAGAAATATAGGCTCAATTCTATTAGGCAGGGGTTGTTAACAAGCAACAGAACCAGAAGGTTAGAAAACACTCAAAAGGAAATAGAGAGTAGCTTGTCTAACAGCAAAAGTTAAGTAGAAAAGACATGAGGCATGATATATACTACATTATATTGAATACTGCACATACAGGTGGATAGAGACATATAGATAAATGAATACAGCAGAGAACCCAGAAACAGACATAAGACTCTATTAGCCTAGGTTGCCTAGAAGCAGAACCTGAGGCAGCCCTTGATTTTGAGAATGTGACTATAAAGAGGTAGCACGGAGGACTTCCTTTGTGGTAATGGGACAGTTCTGTATCCAGATTGTGGTGGAAGTTACACAAATCGATACACGGCATCATCAACCTGCATTATCCCTCTGGCCCCAAATCTTTCTCCAGTTTTCTTCCGTATCAGATGACTTTAACACCACCCACCCAGTCACCCAAACCACAAAAATCGAATTCTTTACAGAATACTTCCTCTGCCACTGCCTACTGTATTCAGGCAGTCATTACTACTTTTAAATTGTGAGCATTTTTTAAAGCTTTCTTCTATGTATCATTCCTCCTACTCCAATTCTTGGACTGTTGCAGCAACTTCAACTAGTTGGCCCACCTCTTTTCTCCCCTAACTCCAGCCTGTCCTCCACATAGGCAGTTCATCTAAAATGCTGTTAAGACAGAAATCATGAAGGGCCTGACATTTTACACTACTTTGAAACCTTAAAAAGTAAGCCTGCCACAAAGATGATGATGGTGAACACCAATAGCTGAGTTTGGAACAAGAAAGGTTTAACTCTTCTAAGAAACGACTTGCGGGGAAGGTAATGGTGGCTTCTAGGGAAGGCAGCAGATTAGGGAGCTAAAGGACACTCTTTCCCTACAAAAATAGCAAGTGGACAGGCAGAAACTGTTCAAATCAACAGTTCTGGGGCTCCGGAGACCAGGGGAGCACTGTATAGCATCCAGGAAAGAGCAGGCCAGGAAGACTAAGAAGCTGCAGCAAAAATTGAGTGAATCGCTCCCATGGTAGTGTCCGGCATCCCCATCCTCAAGGCTTGCCTCAGACATAGTCCATCGCTGGCTGCCCCGGATGGACAGGGATGTGAAAGTCTTCCTCCCTGGAAATGGGAGTCAGGGGGGAATGGTACATACATGGCTGTGTGCTGAGCATAACTTCTGATCGGTGACTTTGGACTGCTGACTGTCAGCTCTGAATTGCAATTCTAACCTGCCCAGAAAAGGGATTCCAGCAGCCACTGTTTAAACACAACCTGGTGGATGTTGAAAATCAACACTGCTCCCTTAGGGCAGTGAGGAAAGATTCGCCAAAGAGCGCCATCTGCTGGGCAGGTCAGGAGAGTACACTATAGGGTAGGTGAAAGTGGTGGGGGAAAGGCTTTTGGCCTCTTTCCTCACCCTCTCACCAGGGCCCTTTGAATGGGTCCCTTGCACAGCTTTGCTCAGTTAAACAAGGGCAATTCTAAACATCTTGAATAAGTTGAACCAAATGTCAAAGAAGAGCCTTAACACGTCAATCAACAATAAAACCGTAAGCAAGAGAGAGAAATAGACCACCACAGTAAACACATGAAGACAATCATGCCTATACATGGGCAAAAAACTGCAAGCCATACTACAAAACTGGCAGCTATGGCCCAGTCAAAGGAACAAATTCAAATCTCGGAGGTGACACACAGAATTTGAAACAACTAATCAAACATGTTCAAACAAATCTAAACCAATTCAAGGCAATGAAGGAAAATATGGCAAAAGAGATAACAGATATTAAGACGATACCGGGGCGGGGGGGCAAGATGGCAGCACAGGATGTGAGGTTCTGTTCATCCTCTAGGGCACCTCATAATACATAGCCAGGAACTGTCTGAAACAACTGTGACATCATGCACCAGTCTGGACTGGGTGGAAGGGCCAAGATCACAGTGCAGAACTGCAAGTCTCCCAATCTGAAAAAAACTGGTTCCCCTGCCTCACTGGCAATGGCAGGCTAGTCAGGAATCACTTCCCCACAGAAAAAAGAAGCAGTCTCTACTAGGAGCACGGGAAGGTAGCTCAACCAAGCTCAAATTGCTGATTTAATTAACAAATCTGGACTGCTGAATACAAGCCCTGAGCACAGATAAACCAAGAAAAAGCACAAAAGGAAAGTAGAGGTGTCTCCCAGCAGAGAGAGGATGGGCTGATGGGGAAAAAAAAAGAGGTATTTGGAGTTGGCTGGGCACAGAATTTATAGTATTTATAGTGTTGCCCAAGAAAAGGGGCACACAGAACTGGGTACCAACTCTGGCTCTTGATTGGTGAACAGGGGGATAGGGGCTGGGGAAGAGCTCTGAAAAGGACTTTTTTTTTTAACATAAAGAAAGCAGCAGGCTTTTTTTCAGTTGTCAGCACTGCACCAGGCAAGAGAGGAGTTGAGGAATATCTGAGAGACAAAGCAACTATTCTGGTGAAGGATATAATTCCCTGAAGGGCTTAACCTCCCCAAGAAAGGGTAGGGGGAGAGGGCCCAGCACAAGATTTCTCCCAAACAACCAGAAAAGAGTGGGAAAAGCTATACCAATACCAGACAAATTGGACTTCAAATGTAAAGCAATTAAAAGAGACAAAGAAGAATACTATGTATTAATCAAGGGACAATGCATCAAGAAGACAAAGCAATCACAAATATTTATGCAGTAAGCCAGACTGCCCCAAAATACATGAGGCAAATGCTGACAACACTGAAGGGAGAAGTAGATGCCTCTACAATAATAGTTGGAGACTTCAATGTACTGCTCTCATAATGGATAGAATATCTAGACAGAGGATCAATAAGGAAACAGAGATGTTGAATTGTATGATAAATGAACTAGACTTGGCAGACACTTATAGAACACTACACCCCACAACAGCAGGATACATGTTTCTCTCAAGTGCTCATGGAACATTCTCTAGGATAGACCACATGTTGGGTCACAAAGCAAGTCTCAACAAATTAAAAAAAAAAAACTGATATCATAAAAAACACCTTCTCAGATCATAATGGAAAGAAGTTGGAAATCAGTAACAGGCCAAGGGCTGGAAAATTCACAGATATGTGGAGGCTAAACAACACACTCCTAAACAACCAGTAGGTCAAGAAGAAATGAGAGAAATCAGTAAATGTCTCAAGGCAAATAAAATGAGAATGCAAAATACCTAAACTTATGGGATGTAGAAAAAGCAGTGCTGAGAAGAAAATTTATTGCCCTAAATGCCTATACTAACAAAGAATAAAGAGCGAAAACAGAGGATTTAACTGCTCACCTGGAGGAACTAGAAAAAGAACAGCAAACTAACCCCAAAGCAAACAGAAGGAAAAAATAACAAAGATTAGAGCAGAAATGTATGAAATTGGGAACATGAAAACAACAGAATCAACAAAGCCAGAAGCTGGTTCTTTGAGAAAATCAGTAAAATTGACAGACCCTTAGCCTGACTGACAAAGAAAAGAACAGAGAGGATGCAAATAAAAAATATCAGAATGGGAGGGGGGTACATAGCAACAGACACAGAAGAGATAAAGAAGATAATGAGAGGATAATGAGAGCAACTACATGCTAACAAACTAGACAATCTAGATGAAATGGCAAACTTCCTAGAAAAGCATGAATAACCAAAACTGCCTCAAGAAGAAATAGAAGACCTCAATAAATCAATCAAAAGGAGACTGAATCAGTCATCAAGAAAGAAGCCCAGGACCAGATGGCTTCACATGTGATTCTAAAAAGCATTCAGGAAAGAATTAGTACCAATCCCACTCAAACTCTTCAAAAATTTAAAGAGGAGATAAAGCTACTGAACTCATTCTGTGAAGCCAACATCACCCTAACAGCCAGACAAAGAACTACAAGAAAAGAAAATTACAGACCAATCCTTTTAATGAATATACACGCAAAAATCCTCAACAAAATACCTGCAAGTCGAATCCAGCAGCACGTTAAAAGAATTACACACCATGACCTAGTGGGTTTTATTCCAGGTATGCAGGGATGGTTCAACACAAGAAAATCAATTAATGTAATACACCATATTAAAAAAAAAAAAAAAAAAAAAAAGAGGAAAAATCACATGATCATCTTGACTGATACAGAAAAGGCATTTGACAAAATTCAGCATCCTTCTTAATGAAAACACTTCAAAGGATAGAAATAGAAGGAAACTTCTTCAGCATAACAGAAGGCATGTATGAAATCCCAGAGCTAACATTATACTCAAAGGGGAAAGACTGAAAGCTTTTCCTCTAAGGTCAGTAACTAGACAAGGATGCCCACTGTCACCATTGTTACTCAATATTGTGCTAGAAGTTCTAGTTAGAGCAATTAGGCAAGAAAAAAAAAAAATAAAAGACATCAAAATTGGAAAGAAAGAAGTAAAGCTTTCATTGTTTGCAAATGACATGATCCTATACGTAAAAAATTCCGAAAAATCTACAGCAAAGCTACTACAGCCAATAAATGAGTACAGCAAAGTGGCAGGATACAAAATCAACACGCAAAAATCAGTAGTTAAGGAGTAATTTGAGGAGGAAACCAAAAAAGAAAATTCCATTTGCAACAGCAAGCAAAAGAATCAAATATTTAGGAATAAATTCCACCAAGGACATAAAAGACTTATACATAGAAAACTACAAAACACTGCTAAAAGAAATGAAGGAAGACCTAAATAAATGCAAGAGGATACCATGTTCATGGATTGGAAGATGAAATATATTTAACATGTCAATTCTACCCAAAATGATTTATAGATTCAATGCAATACCAATTAAAATTCCAACAACTTACTTTGCAGAAATAGAAAAACCAACAATCTAATCAATCTAATTTATTTGGAAAGGCAGGGTGCCCCAAACAGCTAAAAATACCTTGAGAAGGAAAAATGAATTGGAAGGTCTCACACTACCTGACTTTAAAGCAAAGCTACTGTGGTCAAGACAGAATGTTACTGGCATAAAGATAGGTATACAGACCAATGGAATCTGAGTGTTCAGCAACAGACCCTCTCATCTATGGACAATTGATCTTTGATAAGGCTTTCAAGTCATCTCAACTGGGACAGAGCAGCTTCTGCAATGAACAGTGCTTGGAAAACTGGATATCCATAACCAGAAGAATGAAGAAAGATCCCTATCTCAAATTTTATACAAAAATAAACTCTAAATGGATCAATGACCTAAACATTAGAGCTAAAACATTAAAACTTTTAGAAGAAAATATAGGGAAATATCTTAACGATCTTGTCATAGGAGGTGGTTTCCT
Organism: Choloepus didactylus; assembly: GCF_015220235.1. Lineage (NCBI taxonomy): Eukaryota > Metazoa > Chordata > Mammalia > Pilosa > Megalonychidae > Choloepus > Choloepus didactylus. The sequence goes on along the minus strand of NC_051321.1, from coordinate 88,455,336 downwards.
AGACTTTATACCCAAAGCAAAAGCAATGAAAGAAAAAATAGATAAATGGGATCTCCTCAAAATTGTGCATCAAAGGACTATGTCAGGAAAGTAAAAAGGCAGCTTATGCAATGGGAGACAATAGGTGGAAAACACGTATCAGATAAGGATTTAATATCCAGAATACAAAAAGAGATTCTACAATTCAACAACAAAAACACAAACAACTCAATTAAAAAATGGGCAAAAAGACACAAACACTTTTCCAAAGAGGAAATACAAATGGCTCAAAAACATGAAAAGATGCTCAATATCACTAGCTGTTAGAGAAATGCAAAACAAAACCACAATGAACTACCATCTCATACCTACTAGAATTGCCATTATTTATCAAAAGGCAGAAAAGTACAAGTGTTGGAGAGGATGTGGACAAAGAGGTACACTTATTCACTGTTGGTGCGAATGTCGAATCGTTAGCTGCTCTGAAAGGCAGTATGGCAGTTCCTCAGGAAGCTAAGTATAGACTTGCCATATGATCCAGCAATCCCATTACTAAGTATATACTCAGGAAGGCTAGGACAGGAACTGACATTTATACACTGATGTTTATAGCAGAATTATTCATGATTGCCAGGAGATGGAAACAGCCCAAATGTCCATCAGCCCAAATGCCCATCAATAGATGAGTGGATAAACAAACTGTGGTATTTACATGCAATGGACTACTACACAGCTGTAAGACAGAATAGTCACGAAGCATGCAACAACATGGATGAAACTTCAGAACATTATATTAAGCAAAATTAGCCAGAAACAAAAGGACAAGTAATATATGGCCTTATTAACATGAACTAATTATAATGAGCAAACTCTGAGGGCTAAAGTTAAGAACGCAGGTTACCAAGAGATAGAAAGAGGGTAGAAATTGGGCATTTGATGCTGAAGGAGTACGGGATGCTCAACAGGATTGATTGTAAAGATCTAGAAATAGATAGCACAATAATATCTGATAGCAGCACAATACTGTAATATAATGAACAAAGCTGTGAGTATGGTTCAAAGAAGAAGGCTAGGGGCATGTATGATGCCAGAAGGAAAGACAGAGGATGAAACCTGGGACTATATAACTTAGTGAAACCTAGAGTGGACAATCATGGTCATTAAATGTTGAAATGTAAGAAAGTTTTTACATGAGGGAGAACAAGTGAATGTCAACATTGGAAAGTGTTGAAAATGGGATGGTATATGGGAAAAATACAATCTATGCAAACTAAGGTCCACAGTTAACGGTAACATTGCAATATTCTCCTATTAATTGTAACAAAGGGAATACACCAAAGCTAAGTGTCAACGGAAGGGGATATAATGGAGGAGGTTATAGGATTCTTGTTGGTGGTGGTGTTTCTACTTTTTTATTTATTTTTTATTCTTTATTTTTTTTTCCTCTTCTTCTTTCTATGCAGAAGAAATAGAAATGTTTTCATATAGATTTTAAAATAATAACACTGAATGTTAATGGATTAAACAACCCAGTCAAAAGACACAGATTGGCAGAATAGATAAATAAGTATGATCCATCTATATGCTGTTTACAACAAACTCACATTAGACTCAAGGACACAAATAGGTTGAAAAGTGATAGACTAGAAAAAGATACACTACACAAACAGTAACCAGAAAAGACCTGGGATAGCTATACCAATATCAGACAAAATAGACTTTAATTGCAAAGCAGTGACAAGAGACAAAAGAGGACATTATACATTAATAAAAGATCAACAAGATTGACAAGCCCCTAGCTACACTGACAAAAGCAAAAAGAGAGAAGACCCATATAAACAAAATAATGAATGAAAAAGGTGACATAACTGCAGATCCTGAAGAAATTAAAAAAATTATAAGAGGATATTATGAACAACTGTATGGCAACAAACTGGATAATGTAGAAGAAATGGACAATTTCCTGGAAACATATGAACAACCTAGACTGACCAGAGAAGAAATAGAAGACCTCAACCAACCCATCACAAGCAAAGAGATCCAATCAGTCATCAAAAATCTTCCCACAAATAAATGCCCAGGGCCAGATGGCTTCACAGGGGAATTCTACCAAACTTTCCAGAAAGAACTGACACCAATCTTACTCAAACTCTTTCAAAACACTGAAAAAAATGGAACACTACCTAACTCATTTTATGAAGCTAACATCAATCTAATACCAAAACCAGGCAAAGATGCTACAAAAAAGGAAAACTACCGGCCAATCTCCCTAATGAATATAGATGCAAAAATCCTCAACAAAATACTTGCAAATCGAATCCAAAGACACATTAAAAAAATCATACACCATGACCAAGTGGGGTTCATTCCAGGCATGCAAGGATGGTTCAACATAAGAAAAACAATCAATGTACTACAACACATTAAAAACTCGAAAGGGAAAAATCAATTGATCATCTCAATAGATGCTGAAAAAGCATTTGACAAAATCCAACATCCCTTTTTGATAAAAACACTTCAAAAGGTAGGAATCGAAGGAAACTTCCTCAACATGATAAAGAGCATATATCAAAAACCCACAGCCAGCATAGTACTCAATGGTGAGAGACTGAAAGCCTTCCCTCTAAGATCAGGAACAAGACAAGGATGCCCGCTGTCACCACTGTTATTCAACATTGTGCTGGAAGTGCTAGCCAGGGCAATCCAGCAAGACAAAGAAATAAAAGGCATCCAAATTGGAAAAGAAGAAGTAAAACTGTCATTGTTTGCAGATGATATGATCTTATATCTAGAAAACCCTGAGAAATCAACGATACACCTACTAGAGCTAATAAACAAATTTAGCAAAGTAGCGGGATACAAGATTAATGCACATAAGTCAGTAATGTTTCTATATGCTAGAAATGAACAAACTGAAGAGACACTCAAGAAAAAGATACCATTTTCAATAGCAACTAAAAAAATCAAGTACCTAGGAATAAACTTAACCAAAGATGTAAAAGACCTATACAAAGAAAACTACATAACTCTACTAAAAGAAATAGAAGGGGACCTTAAAAGATGGAAAAATATTCCATGTTCATGGATAGGAAGGCTAAATGTCATTAAGATGTCAATTCTACCCAAACTCATCTACAGATTCAATGCAATCCCAATCAAAATTCCAACAACCTACTTTGCAGACCTGGAAAAGCTAGTTATCAAATTTATTTGGAAAGGGAAGATGCCTCGAATTGCTAAAGACACTCTAAAAAAGAAAAACGAAGTGGGAGGACTTACACTCCCTGACTTTGAAGCTTATTATAAAGCCACAGTTGCCAAAACAGCATGGTACTGGCACAAAGATAGACATATAGATCAATGGAATCGAATTGAGAATTCAGAGATAGACCCTCAGATCTATGGCCGACTGATCTTTGATAAGGCCCCCAAAGTCACCGAACTGAGCCATAATGGTCTTTTCAACAAATGGGGCTGGGAGAGTTGGATATCCATATCCAAAAGAATGAAAGAGGACCCCTACCTCACCCCCTACACAAAAATTAACTCAAAATGGACCAAAGATCTCAATATAAAAGAAAGTACCATTAAACTCCTAGAAGATAATGTAGGAAAACATCTTCAAGACCTTGTAGTAGGAGGCCACTTCCTAGACTTTACACCCAAAGCACAAGCAACAAAAGAGAAAATAGATAAATGGGAACTCCTCAAGCTTAGAAGTTTCTGCACCTCAAAGGAATTTCTCAAAAAGGTAAAGAGGCAGCCAACTCAATGGGAAAAAATTTTTGGAAACCATGTATCTGACAAAAGACTGATATCTTGCATATACAAAGAAATCCTACAACTCAATGACAATAGTACAGACAGCCCAATTATAAAATGGGCAAAAGATATGAAAAGACAGTTCTCTGAAGAGGAAATACAAATGGCCAAGAAACACATGAAAAAATGTTCAGCTTCACTAGCTATTAGAGAGATGCAAATTAAGACCACAATGAGATACCATCTAACACCGGTTAGAATGGCTGCCATTAAACAAACAGGAAACTACAAATGCTGGAGGGGATGTGGAGAAATTGGAACTCTTATTCATTGTTGGTGGGACTGTATAATGGTTCAGCCACTCTGGAAGTCAGTCTGGCAGTTCCTTAGAAAACTAGATATAGAGCTACCATTCGATCCGGCGATTGCACTTCTCGGTATATACCCGGAAGATCGGAAAGCAGTGACACGAACAGATATCTGCACGCCAATGTTCATAGCAGCATTATTCACAATTGCCAAGAGATGGAAACAACCCAAATGTCCTTCAACAGATGAGTGGATAAATAAAATGTGGTATATACACACGATGGAATACTACGCGGCAGTAAGAAGGAACGATCTGGTGAAACATATGACAACATGGATGAACCTTGAAGACATAATGCTGAGCGAAATAAGCCAGGCACAAAAAGAGAAATATTATATGCTACCACTAATGTGAACTTTGAAAAATGTAAAACAAATGGTTTATAATGTAGAATGTAGGGGAACTAGCAGTAGAGAGCAATTAAGGAAGGGGGAACAATAATCCAAGAAGAACAGATAAGCTATTTAACGTTCTGGGGATGCCCAGAAATGACTATGGTCTGTTAATTTCTGATGGATGTAGTAGGAACAAGTTCACTGAAATGTTGCTATATTATGTAACTTTCTTGGGGTAAAGTGGGAACATGTTGGAAGTTAAGCAGTTATCTTAGGTTAGTTGTCTTTTTCTTACTCCCTTGTTATGGTCTCTTTGAAATGTTCTTTTATTGTATGTTTGTTTTCTTTTTAACTTTTTTTTTCATACAGTTGATTTAAAAAAGAAGGGAAAGTTAAAAAAAAAAAAAAGAAAAAGAAAAACAAGGAAAAAAAAAAAAAGATCTAGTGCCCCCTTGAGGAGCCTGTGGAGAATGCAGGGGTATTCGCCTACCCCACCTCCATGGTTGCTAACATGACCACAGACATAGGGGACTGGTGGTTTGATGGGTTGAGCCCTCTACCATAAGTTTTACCCTTGGGAAGACGGTTGCTGCAAAGGAGAGGCTAGGCCTCCCTGTATTTGTGCCTAAGAGTCTCCTCCTGAATGCCTCTTTGTTGCTCGGATGTGGCCCTCTCTCTCTGGCTAAGCCAACTTGAAAGGTGGGATCGCTGCCCTCCCCCCTACGTGGGATCAGACACCCAGGGAAGTGAATCTCCCTGGCAACGTGGAATATGACTCCCGGGGAGGAATGTAGACCCGGCATCGTGGGATGGAGAACATCTTCTTGACCAAGAGGGGGATGTGAAAGGAGGTGAAGTGAGCTTCAGTGGCAGAGAGATTCCAAAACGAGCCGAGAGATCACTCTGGTGGGCACTCTTACGCACACTTTAGACAACCTTTTTTAGGTTCTAAAGAATTGAGGTAGCTGGTGGTGGATGCCTGAAACTATTAAACTACAACCCAGAACCCATGAATCTCGAAGACAGTTGTATAAAAATGTAGCTTATGAGGGGTGACAGTGGGATTGGGAATGCCATAGGGACCAAACTCCACTTTGTCTAGTTTGTGGATGGATGTGTAGAAAAGTAGGGGAAGGAAACAAACAGACAAAGGTACCCAGTGTTCTTTTTTACTTCAATTGCTCTTTTTCACTCTAATTATTATTCTTGTTATTTTTGTGTGTGTGCTAATGAAGGTGTCAGGGATTGATTTAGGTGATGAATGTACAACTATGTAATGGTACTGTAAACAATCGAAAGTACAATTTGTTTTGTATGACTGTGTGGTATGTGAATGTATCTCAATAAAATGATGATTAAAAAAAAATAAGTAGTTACAGAGGAAATTTCAAATAATGTTATAGGTTACAGTTCCACAGTTTCAGTTATTTTCTTATTCTGAAATATATATACAGAAAGGTGATAACTTTCAAAGTACAATTTAATGAGTAGCTATAGAGAAAATTTCATAGAATGTTGTGGGTTACAGTTCCACCATTTCAGCTTATTTCCTTCTAGCTATTCTAATACCCTAGCAACTAAAACAAAAACAAAAGCAAAAACAAAAAAAACATTTATGTAAACATCCAGTATTAATAATCCTTTGTTAAATCCTGTCTCGTCTGTTGCTACCCCTTCCTCTCGTTTAATCACTTTCTTGATCTTCAGCGATGACTAGGCAGTGACCACGCTAACTTGTTCATTGAAAAGGGGTGTCAACATTATGGGGTAGGGGACTGCATCTGGTTGATGTTCTTGAAGAGGCTCTTGCCTCTGGGTTTTGGGATTTATCTGGCATAGGAACACTCTGGGGGATTTAAGTTTCTGAAAAATAAACTTAGTGAGTGAAACTTTTATAGAGTCTCAGATAGGCACCAGGGTATTCTTTAGGGTTTTGGGGAGCACTGTTGATTTGGGCTTGTCCTACTGTGGCCATTTGGCATATCTACCTGAAGCTTGCATAAGAGTAACCTTCAGGATTGCCTCTTAACTCTATTTGAAACCTCTTAGTTACTGAAACCTTATTTTGTTACCTTTTTTTTCCCCCTTTTGGTCAAGAAGACATTTTCAATTCCTCAACGCCAGGGCCAGGCTCATTCCTGGAATCTGTTTCCACGTCACCAGGAAGACTCACTCACCTGGGAGTCATGTCCCATGTAGTGGGGAGAGTGATGAATTTATTTATAGAGTTGGGCTTAGAGAGAGAAAGGCCACAGCTGAGCAACAAAAGAGGTTCCCTGGAGGTGACTCCCAGGCATAATTATAGGTGGGCTTAGCCTCCCCTTTACTGCCATAAGTTTCACAAGAGCAAGCCTCAAGATCAGGGGCTTGACTGTTCCGTTCAAGTTCAGTGGTTGGGGGGCCTTATCAAAATTCAGTTGACCTTAGACCTGGGGGTGTATTTCCAAACCCTGAGTTAAATTCCATTGATCAATATTTCTTTCTCTGTGCCAGTACATGCTGTTTTGACCACTGTGGCTTTATAGTAGGCTTTAAATTCAGGAAGTGTAACTCCTCCCACTTTGTTCTTTTTAAGAATGTTTTTGGCAATTCAAGGCCCCTATCCATTCCAAATAAATTTGATAACTGGCTTTTCCAAGTCTGCAAGGTAAGTTGTTGGAATTGCATTGAACCTGTAGATCAGTTTGGGTAAAACTGACAGCTTAATGACATTTAGCCTTCCTCTCCATGAACGTGAACTATCTCTCCACCTAATTAGGTCCTCTTTGATTTCTTTTAGTAATGTTTTGTAATTTT